>NC_051086.1:91969220-92191720 GCF_004664715.2 Peromyscus leucopus | reverse complement strand
GTAAGCCAATTCCGTATCAGTGAGCATTGAGGTAACAGCTGTAGCCGGGGGGCTGGAGGTGGCTGTGTGAATACTATGCCAAGTCCATGCAAATCAGCACGCTGAGCGGGACCGAGTTGAGGTAAGTGAGCATTTTTGGGGGGGTGGGGGGGCTCACCTACCCTCACCTCTCACAAGGTTGATGGGCGGAAGCTTGTCCCACCGGCAGGAGGGTGCCCTCTACGGGAGCACTCACCTTTCGGGGCCCCCTTCTGCTTCTTCTGCTGTCGCTTAGCGTGGGCATCCTGCCAGCTGGACAGCTGCTGGAGGACGTACTTCATGTCCAGGTGTGAAGGGCCCAGGCCACTGGCCTCCAGGGCAGAGGCCACCACATTCATCCTCGTGGCCTCATCCAGCTCTGGTTCCACCTCCTCCCAGGCCTCGGTCTCCTCAGACGCCTGCTCTGCCTCTTCGGCAAGCCCTTCCTCAGCCGTCCCCACCTCCTCAATGGCCCCCAGCTCCTCCTCAGGCACCAGCTCCTCCGGAGCCTCGAAATCTTCAGGCGGCTTGAGATCTTGCGGTGGTGGGGGCGGTGGCGCCACCCCCTTCCCCTGCTCTCGCTCCTCCTTACAGCGGATGTCGCATCTGGGCAGGAGGGAGACAGTGGGGTCTTTCCACACCTGTCACCCACGCTGGGCTTCCGGGCACTTATCCCACTCCCCAGGGCTCTCCCACCAGGGAAATGAGGAGGACATCGCAACCCCACCCCTGCCCTTAGCTCTCTGTGAGTTCTCGTGCCCTGGCCCAGCCTACCGACCCTCATGGTCCTCCCCAGTTCTGTCCCAGCCAGGAGTGAGGGCAGAGAGAATCATCTTCAAGGTGTCCAATACCCAACCCATGCCCCTTAGCAGGAAGGAGGGAGGGTCATCAGTACCAGACAGGTTCCATTTTCTTGTCCACTCCCCACCCTCCTGTCTAGAAAAGAGCAACTGGGCTATTTCATCCCAGAGCCAGTTGTCACGGAAACGAATCCATGGAGGGCAGGCTCACATGGTTGCCCAAGGACGCAAAGGGTCCAAACTGGGACTGAGTCCCAGGTGTTCCCATCGGCTGAGCCATTCACCTCCCAGCCCGTGGTCAGGTGAAGGAAAAGAAAAGCCGTGGTCTCTACATAGAGCAGCCTTAAACCAAACAGCCGCCTAGGATCAGCTGTGATCTGAACGGAGAGGGGACGGCCCATTCCCCAAAACAACTTTCAGACGAGCAGCCCCCAAGAACACGCCTTCCCAGGGTTTTCCAGTCACAGAACCAGCAAGAAGCTGCTGTCTGGCTGCTGAAATGTGAAGACAAATGAGGGGGAGCCCTTAGCCAAGATTACCCCAGGTTTGATGTCTCCCACACAGACACCCCATAAGTCCTTAACAGAGAACAGGACCTTCACTGTACTGAGGAAGCTCACACTGCCAGGTCCCTGGGGCACAAACATAGTGAAAAGTCACAGAAGCCAGGCATGGGGGCGCACGCCTTTCATCTCAGTCCTGGGGAGGCAGAGGCAGGTGTATCTCGAAGTTCGAGGCCAGCCTGGTCTATAGAGTGAGTTCCAGGACAGCCAGGGCTACACAGAGAAATCCAGTCCCAAAAAGACAAGAGGAGAACAAAGAAGCCTCAGGTAGAAATGACCAATCCAACAGAGTCCGCAGAGGAAGGGAGGGGCTAGGCAGTGTGAGGAGGGCCGGACAGGGAGGCAGGAGGAATGGCGGGCAAAGCAATGGAGGTCAGAGGTGAGGGGTCAACCATGCCCCACTCAGAAGGGAGTTGCCACTGAGTAAACCCAACTGAGCAGAGCTGAACCAAGCCTGAGGAGCCCGGTCACACACCTCTCCATGAAATAGGCAGGGTCAGTGATGATCTTCCGTAGAGATGTTCGGAGCTCCTCAGCCAATGTCTCTGGGAAACTCGGAAGTGCGTCCTACAACAGAGGGGAGACGTGCCACCCCCACGCTCACGGGGGAAAAAAAAACCTGAGGGCAGAAACCAGCCAGCAGAGCTGAACACAGGGTACACCGAGGTCAGGGGGCATCCTCACCAGAGGCACACTGTATCCGTAGTGGGTGACGGAACCCGAGGAGCGCTGGCGCTGGCTTTTCCCATCCTCCTGGCGCTCACGAAGCCTGCTCCCATAATCCTGCACGTGGGAGCTCCCTCGCAGGCTCTGCTAGGATCCAGGGGTACCCAGTCAGGCACGCCTGCCCGCGCCCGCCTTTGGCAGAGGCAAGCCCCGCCCCCTCTAGATCCAAACAAAGTGATCCTGGACAAGACCCATTCGGCCTCAAATGAGCTGCTACCTCCTGGGCCACAAGCCAGTCAGGGTGGGGGCCAGAAAGGCTCTGCCTGCGAGTTGCTTATCTTCTGTGGAGAAGCCAAGCAGTCTCCAGGGGCCTGCATCCCAGATCTGGGCCAGGGATACATGGAGCCTCACCTCTGGGTGGACTCCCTTCTCAGAAGCCAGCTGTTGCTGCAGTTTCTCCGTCTGGGCTCCATACTGGGAGGAAAAGGATGTGTGAGACAGACAGACAGATAGACAGACACACACACACACACACCCTCAAGGCCTCCCACTCCTGTTTCCCCCTGCCCCAACAGTCTTCCCACATCAGTGAGTCTGGGACAGTCCTTTTAGGGGGAAGTCACATGGAACGGAAGTCCTAACGTGGGGGTCGTTCAGTCTGATACCTGAGAGAGTATGGGATCCGGTGGGGGCCCGGTTAGGGACATGACTGGGCAGGGTGAAATGGCTCTCTACCTATCTCTGCTAGCTACACAGGGAAGGCCTTTGGGCCTGGCAGAGCCCAGAGCTACGGAAGGCAGAGCAGGGGGAGGCAGCTGGGGTCCCGTGGAGCCTTGATAAGGGAACCGGGGTGGAACTGGGGCTTCCACAGGGCGGCTTACAGACTGACAACGCTGTTGTAGCTTGGTGATCTCGGCCTGCAGCTGGGTGATCTCCTTCTGCTGCCGCTCGTAGCCCTCCAGCCTGAGCACCAGCACCTCCGAGAGCTCTGCCATCTGCTGGCTGGCTTCAGCTACGGAGACAAGCGCCGGTCAGCCCTGGCTGGGGGTCAGCCCTGGCTCGGGGCCTCTGTCCCGCCCCTCAGGGCTCCCACGGGGCTTGGTCATTCTTTGCTCAGGTCTTCTTCTTTAGGAATGGCTTATTAACACAGAGCAGGGACCGTGTGTGTGTGTGTGTGTGTGTGTGTGTGTGTGTGTGTGTGTGTATGTGTGTGTGTGTGTGTTGTGTGTGTGTGTTGTGTGTGTATGTGTGTGTGTTGTGTGTGTATGTTGTGTGTGTGTGTTGTGTGTGTGTATGTTGTGTGTGTGTTGTGTGTGTGTTGTGTGTGTGTGTTGTGTGTGTGTATGTTGTGTGTGTATGTTGTGTGTGTGTGTATGTGGTGTGTGTGTATGTGTATGTGTGTGTGTTGTGTGTGTGTTGTGTGTATGTGTGTGTGTGTATGTGTGTGTATGTGTGTGTGTTGTGTGTGTATGTTGTGTGTGTGTGGTGTGTGTGTGTTGTGTGTGTGTGTTGTGTGTGTGTATGTTGTGTGTGTGTGTATGTGGTGTGTGTGTGTGTTGTGTGTGTGTTGTGTGTGTATGCTGTGTGTGTGTTGTGTGTGTGTTGTGTGTGTGTGTATGTTGTGTGTGTGTGTGTGTTGTGTGTGTGTGTGTGTGTGTTGTGTGTGTGTGTGTGTGTGGTTGGTAAGACCTGAGCGGAGCCCACACCGAGCTCCAGTACAGTGCCTAAGTGGAGACCTCAGGCAGCTGGGAAAAGGAACTCACAATCCCGGATAGTATGGGCTACGATGGAGGAGTCAGTGTCAAGGGGGACAGCAGTAGCGGAAAGGGCATCACAGGAGGAGCATCACACAGTGCTGCAAGGCCTGGGAAGGGTTCTGGAAGGAGCCACTGGCTAAGTAAGCCCCACCACAGAAAGGAAGATGCAGAGCATGGGCAGTGACAGGGGATGGGGCAAAGGTGGGGGGAGGGGGAGGGATGATCCTCTGATCAATGGGAAGCTGGAACCGGATTTGGTTTCAGAAAACTCATCTGGGCTGTAGGGAAAAGGCCCTGAATGGGCAGAGAGATCCCACTATGCATTATGAGGTATCACGGGCTGGAGACATTGAGACTTGAGAGCTGTGGAAATCAGGGGGACGGAAGGCCAGGGATGGTGTGCGGAGACAGCAGAAGCTAAATGCCACCCTTCTGAGTCTGCACCTCGGCAGGTAGACTTGAGGTCCTCAGGGGCAGACAAAGCCCAGGTTGGTGCTAGGCACAGCCCAGACCCAGTATGTGACTGTGAACTCCCCCGGTCCTAAACGCCCAGACTCTGGCAGCTCCTGGCTCCCTCTGCACTGTCCCATCCACCTTCCCAGCCTGTACTGTCCCAAATAACAGACTCTAGGGACCTCTGTGGTTCCTGCAGAGCTCTATACTTTGCACAAAGCACTTGTTCAGCTAGCTAGCTCACTCACTCTCTCCCTCCTGATCCTATTCTCCCTCCCTCCCTCCTAATCCTTCCTGTCTCTAGTGAGTGCTGGGATTCCAGGTGTGCACCACCATGCTCAACAATGGTGCTTCACCCGATCCCCATAAAGCCCGAGATGATCAGCAGGCCATGGTTATTAATCCTCGTCCTAAAGATGGACGTTCAGAGAAGCCGAGGAATCTGTCTGCGCTTACACCACCACAAAGTCCCAGAGCCAGGACCTCAGCCCAGACCTCCAGTCTCCAAACCCTGAATTCTTTCCATCATCCCTCCGGACAGTGCCCTTCCCCGAATCACGGTGTCACGTACAAAACTGCTCCACGCACTCCAGAATGAGCATCTGCTCCTCGTCTTCCAGGTTGTCAAGGTGGGAGGCCTGGAGGAAGGGAAAGAGGAAGGGGCCAGGCTGTCACCACCCCCTGCCAAAGGGCGTGCCCTCCTCCCTGTCCTCACCTCCTCCCGCAGGTGTTCATTCTCCTCCTCCAGCAGCTTCAGCTTCTGCTGCAGGGCTTCCAGCTGTGGGCAGTGGTGCTGTGACTCCACCTTAGGGGGCCTGGTGACAGGTCGATGAGAGTCAGTGGGGGTGGGGGGCACGCGGAAATGGCGGATCCCCGCCCCAAGGCTTCCCCACGCTGGCTAAGGGTGGCAAGTCCCAACAGCTCTCCTGACAGGCTCTCACTGCCCATGTCCCTGTTTACAGTGAGCAACTGAGGCTCAGTCCAGGCGCAAAGGCAGAACACGTACGGCTTGGGGGCACCATAAGGATGATCATGCCGCCTGTCTTGATCCCGCTTTCCTTCATGGTCCTCCTCTTCCCCCTCTTCTTCCTCCTCTTCCTCCTCCTCCTCCTCATCAGAGTCCGAGTAGAGCTGAAGGAGGTCGTCTCGCAGGTTTACCTGCTTCCGGAGATGTAAGATCTAGGGGAAGAGAGAGAAGCCACTGAGAGGTGAGTAAGGAGGCACAGGATGGGGCTAGTTTGGGGGAGGGAACGCGCCGACCCCTCCCCTTCTCCCTTGGGCACCCAGATACCTCCTCCCTGGCTGAGCCCAGCATCGTTTCCAGTTTGTTATTCTCCTCCATCAAAGCACTGTTCTGTTTCACCAGGGACTGGCCGATGCGAGCGGCTGTGCTCAGGTCCCGTTCTTTCTGCAAAAGAAGAGCCACCTGCTAGTCATTCTTCCCCAGTGTCTGGGACCTCCCAAACAGGAGGAAGAAACAAGGGCTAGGCCACAGGAAGAAAGCTTCCCCAACCAACAATAGTCTAGAGACTATTAACCAACTCTGGGGTCTGACTCAGTTTCCCATCATGGGGAAATCAGCCCAGACCAGCCCCCCTGAAAGCTACTTGCCTTCCAGGAGAGGGGCCCGCAAGGTGGCCCCCAGGCAAGCAGAAAAACAGACAAAATCCCTAAGTCCTGCAGGGCAGAGTCAATCCAGGGCTGGCCTGGAAGAAGAAGGCAGTACCCACCTCTTCCAACAAATAGAGCATCACTTTCACATCATCTTCCGTGATCTTCTTCGTGGGGGGTGGGTTAGGGCACAGTGCTGCAGAAGGAAAGGCCTGAATGCGTCAGGGAAAGGAGCCGAGGCTGCCCATAGCCCACTGTGTCCCTCACACCAAAGGTCAAGGAGCCAGGAGACTGAGATCCACCCGGCCCTAGCACCCTCTCCATAGCTCGGATCTCAGCATTCCTGCTTCCTCAGGAGGGGCCTGGGTGCTGTTAAGAGCAAAGCCATCCTCCAGGTTCAGGAACTGGACTCCTAGGACCCCTGGGTCCTTGGTTCCTAGAGATAGGAAAAATTCAAGGGAAATACAGCAGGAGACTGACTCATCATGCCTGACCCAATCGGCCCGCGAAGCCAGCTCACTGGAGCCTCCTCGGCAAATAAAAACAGATGCAGTCACCCATCTTACACCTGTTGCGTGTGACAAGAGCACCAAGGAGACTTCTTCAGCACCCAGAAGGGGGCACCTGAGCTTAAAACTGCCCCCGCCCAGAAGAGGAGGGACAGAAGCCCAGGGCCCCACCCCCTCCTCCCGCCTCAGCCCTGCTCCGGGAAAGCTCGCCCCAGACCCCTGCCGCCAAGCAGTGGTCAAAAGCTCCCCCTCCATCCACCCACGCAGGCTGGTTCCACGGGCTAGCGCAGGCTCAGAGCGTGCCCAGCAGCTCCCTCCGGCAGCCCCCGCCCCTCTGCTGGCACTGCGGTAGACTGGGAGGGGGCACTGAGAGTGCGCAGATCTGCCGCAGCAACAGGCGCGAAGAGGGGGCGGGGAGCGCGCCAGCCCTGGACCTGACGCACCCACAAAAATCGGGGAACCCGAGAGGGAGGAAGAGATGGGGAAAGGGAGACTTAACAGGCACCTCGGACAGTGGTCTCAAGGGGGTGGTGGAAAGGTGGGACTGAGCGCCACAGGGGGGCGGGGCGCCTGAGTCGGTGGGTCCCCTCCTCCCCGGAGATGCCCTAGTAGCAGCCAGTGAGGGATCCCATAGACTCAGTTTACCTTCCTGTAGCTCTTGAATAAACGCCGCGCGCGCAGGGCCGGACACGCCGGGCCTCCGGCCGATGTACGCGGCTGGCGTCTTCCAGATTCCCTCGGCCTTTCCTTTGCCCAGGGTAGTGGCCCGGGGACCATAAGGCCCCTGGAATACGTAGCGGGTCCATGGCGCGTCCGAATTGCCGATTATCATGGACCGACAAAAGCTTCCTGTCTTGGTGCGAGATCCTGGAGCTCGCTGTCCGGACCCGGTTCCCTGCGCCGGAGCAGGTTTGGGCTCCGCCGAGGGCTCCGGGGCCGGATTGGCGGCAGGCTGGGTCGCGGGGGTCCCTGCTGCTGGGTCCCCCGACCCCGTCCCGTCCCCGGCAGTGCTCTGCACCTGTTCCTTCGGACGCATCTTGACTCCGCAGTGGGCTGCCGCAACCGAGCTTTTATAACCTGTGCCCGGAGCGGGCTCCACTGGGCTGTACCACGCGTGGCGCTGGGGGTGGACGAAGATCAGTTACTGGTGCCGAGGACTCAGGATCGTGAGAGAGAGCGGCCAGTGGTGATGGAACAGGAAATTTAAAAATCTAAAAAGAGAGAAGAAAGAGATGAGTGAGTGCCTAGTTGGTTCTGCGGGATCGGGTTCATGGTGAAGGGCTTTTGCCCCCCTTCCATCCTCTGAGAATGGTTCTGCCCAAAGCCGCCGCTTCCCTGGACTTGGGCCGAGGGACCCCGAGCTTCTGTCTAGAAGCAGCCCCCACCGACCCCCCCACCCCGCGCGCGCGCCCGCCCGCCCCAGGCTTCCAGCTGCCTTCTCTGTTGTCGTAACCAACATTGAATACAGACCGGGGTGACCTGCGAGTCGGGGCAGTACGCCTGTGTCTTCCCAGGTGGATGAAGCGAGAAATGCAAACTCCGGTATGGCTTTCAACATGTTGCGTGTCACCCACAGGTCCTCGCGCTCACACTCCCCGCACTTGCCCCTGGACGTCTTCCATCTTGGTGCGTTTGCTCGCTCTTTATTTCCAACCCTAATTCGCAAGGCCTACCGTCCTTGTTCTTCAGACGTTCCAGAATGAGCATCTTCTGAGGAAATCCCGTTTAAATGTTTCCCTGTGACCAATCTTCCAGACACACAACACACACACACACACACACACACACACACACCTCTCTCTCCAAAGCATCCGTTATCCCGAGGTCTGAAAGGACCGATGTCAGTCTTCAAGACCTATGCTCTCCAGCCCAAGATGGTGTGCTCCCCAGGAAACTGGAGACTTTGGAAGGTTGCTCTAAATCCTCTATAAACTAGGGTAGGGGCGGGAGCTAAGGAGGGCAGGAGCCATTTCTATGCTTTTAGACGGGGAGACAGGCTGGAGGAGACGGGCGGCTCGTTGATTCAAGTCTCATTCTTGCTGCCCTCCATCCTCCTCCACAGTCCTCCAGTTGCCAAGCCTACTACTGACTTTACCTTTTCAAAAACATTTATGCCCCCCTTGAGCGCTGGGGTTAAAGGTGTGTGCCACCACGCCCAGATTATTTTAAATTTTTGTATGTGGCGTATGAATGTGTCCGTGTCTGTGGGCAGAAGCCAGTGGTCAACATCAGGGATTTTGTTTTTGTTTTATTAAATTGCCCATTCATTTTACATACCAACATCAGTTTTGCCTATCACTTTCCACCTCATTTTTTTGAGACAAGGTCTCTCATTGAACCCTGAGTTCAGTACTTTGACTAGACATCTGGCTAGTGAGCCCCAAGCATCTACTTAACTCCACCCCACCCTCAACTCTGGGGTTTATAGATAGGTGCCACCATACCAGGCCTTCAGTGGGTGCTGGGGATCCAAACACAGGCTCTTGTGTTTACCCAGCAAACAGTTTCCCCATTGAGCCATTTACCGGGTTCCCTATGTATTGTCTTGTTCTGTGTGTACGGGTGTTTTGTCTGCTTGTATGTCTGTGGTCCACAGAGGCCAGAAAGGGCATCAGATCCCCTAGAACTGGAATCACACATGGCTGTGAGCTGGGAAAGAACCCAGGTCCTCTGTGCTTTCAACCACTGAGCCACCTCTCCAGCCCCCCTTATTTTCTCTTGGATTTGAGAGAGGGTCTCACTATGTAGTCCAGGTTAGTTTAAAATTCACTATGTTGCCCCAGCTGGCCGTAATTCTTCTGCCTCAGCCTTTCTTAAACTGGGATTTCAAGCATACCCAGTTTGAATTTGCATTTTAAATACATCTCAAATATAGCAAGTTCCAGGTCAGCCAAAGCTACAGATGGAGACCTTATCTATCTATCTATCTATCTATCTATCTATCTATCTATCTATCTATCTATCTATCTAGATATAGTGCTTTTCAAATGTTCACCTGCTCAGCTCTTCTGTTTTCCAAGCGGAGTGTTCATTCTCCCTTCTCAGATTGCTGTAGTCTCCGGCTCCCTACACACACACACACATCCCACACACCTGCCTTACCCCCTCCTGGGTCCAGGAACATTCTTTACCCTAGTCCAGCCATCCATAATGCACTTACCTAAGCTAAGAAACTCTGGCCCCACTTCCTCACAGCCATCCTTGCCTGAGCCCTAGATAGGGCTGGTACTCAAGGTTTTTGCCTAGCATAGAGGCTCCTAGTGCCTTTGGGGTCAGGTTTCCACACAGTCTGGAACAAGCAAGACAACCCAGAAAGAGTCAAAGTGCCTCTCCATCAGTACCCCGTCAAGAGGCATCAGCATTTGAATATATCTTTCTACCACAAGATACTGTACATCTGTAGTCTCAGCCCTCTGGAGCTGAAACAGAGTGAGTTCAAGGTCAACCTGGACCCCGTGGCAAGTTTGAAGCCAACCTGGACTACTCAGCAAGTTTGAGGCCAGCTTGGGCTACATGAGAACATGTCTTAATGCCCACCCCACCCCTCACCCCAGGACAATGTTTCCTTCTACTTCTGTTCATTCATTCATTCATTCAACAAACATACTGAGTACCTATTCTAATTTATGTGTTTGTGCATGTGTGGGGTGTGTGTGTGTGTGTGTGAGTGTGTGTGTGTGTGTGTGTGTGTGTGTGTGTGTGTGTGCATGTTTGTACGGATGCCAGAACTAGAGGAACACTCCCTTGCTACCCAACTTACTCCTTTGACACAGTCTCTCAATGAACCTGGAGCTTGACATTTTTCAGCTCTCGCTGGCTGGCCAGCAAGCCGCAGAGAGTCTCCTCTCCCTGAGCCCCATCCTCCAGCTCTCGGGTTACAAGCTCTTGCAGCTTTTTCCATGGACACTGGAGATCCAAACTCAGGTCCTCAAGCTTGTACAGCCAACACTCATACCCACTGAGCTTCCCAGCTCTGAGTGCCTATTCTGTATGCCAGGTACCTGCGCTAGATTAGGGCTAGTGTGGGGAATGGGAGACACTCCAGCTCTGCTCTCCTGGAATTTAGAGTCTAGAGGAGAGACAGATAAACAGAAAACAAGTCAGCTAGTCATGGATTTCACAGAGTTCTCAGAATGTTACGAAGAGGTATGATTAAGAGAAACAGAAAGCAGAGAAAATCATCCATTGAACAGTCCTTTTAATTCACAGACCCCACCCGGGCTGTCAGTGTGCAGGGCTCACCCAGACTCCTTCTTCTCCCTCAAGTACCTCTCTCCCTGGTGACCAGTGCTTCTTCCTCCCGACTGGTGACTGGACCCTGCTCCCACTTCACCTCCTGGCCCCACGTCCTTCCCATCACCCCCATAGGGACTCATCTGCCCATTTATCAAAGGGACCATGCTCTCTAATCAGGTTAGTTTTGAGATACTGCTTCACACTCAACGCCTGCAACAGCAGGGAGACCTAATAAAGAAGTGGTGCCCTGCTGAACTTGGACCCCTCCCAACCCTACCTGCTGTTTCTTCCCCTCCTCTCCCACTTACCTATCTGTTCATCGTCAATCATTTTAAAGACTTATTTTTGTTTCATGTGTATGAGTGTTGTACTTGCATGTACGTGCACCACATGCATGCCTGGTGCCCAAAGGAGGCCAGATCCTCTGGAACTGGAGTTACAGATGGTTGTGATCCATGTAGGTGCTGGGAACTGAACCCAGGTCCTCTGCAAGAACAAGTGCTCTTAACCAATAATAAGCCACCTCTCTAGCCCCCTATCTACCTGTCTACCTTTTCTGAGATGGGCTCTCTCTCTCTCTCTCTCTTCTCTCTCTCTCTTCTCTCTCTCTCTCTCTTTAAAAGTATTTATTTATTATGTATACTGTGTTCTACCTGCGTGTATGACTTTATGCCAGAAGAGGGCACCAGATCTCATTATAAATGGTTGTGAGCCACCATGTGGTGTGGTTGCTGGGAGACAGGATCTTGTTATATAGCTCAAGCTGGGATGGAACTCTCTATATGTGCAGGCTAGCCTCAAACTTGAAATTCTCCAGGCAGATCTCTGTGTGTTCGAGACCAGCCTGGGCTACAGAGTGAGTTCCAGGAAAGGCGCAAAGCTACACACAGAGAAACCCTGTCTCAAACTTGAAATTCTCCTGCCTCATCTTTCTAGTGCTGGGGTTACAGGTCTTGGTCTCTGTTCTGTTGCTGTGAAGAGACACCGTGACCAAGGCAACTCTTACAAAAGAAAACATTTAACTGGAGGCTTGCAGAGGTTCAGTCCATTATCATCAAGGTAGGAAGCAGATAGATATGGCATGGGAGCAGTAGCTGAGGGCTTTGAAGCTTTACACTCTAATACACACACAGAGAGAGGTGAGGGGCTGGGGTCCTGGTATGGGCTTTTGTGTCCCAGTGACACACCTCCTTCAACAAGGCCACACCTCCAGTCTTTCCCAAATAGTTCACCAACTATTTGTGACCAAGCACTCGAACATTTGAGCCCACTGCGGGGCATTCTCATTGACAGCACCACAAGGCATGTGCCACTACCGGGGGTTAACCCCAAGACAGTTCTACAAAGCCTTTGAGAGTGGATCGGCCAGGGTCACTACAGAGAAGATGGAAATTGTAAGGTTGTCCTTTTATTATGGTTAGAGCCCCCAGCCAGCTTGGATTGTGTGGATTTCGTGTTGTTTTAAATCTCCTGCCTCTAAATTATCTTTCAATCATTCATCCCTCAACAAACATTTATTGAGTATTATGACAGACATTTGGGACCCAGCAGGAAACGAAGAGGCTAGATCTCTGCTGTCTTAGGGATCGTGTGTCAGGAGGTGCTACAAACAATAAACCGTGAGCAGAAGCCCAGGGGCTCAGCTCAGTGGCAGACACCTGTAAGCAATCCTAGCTCGCCAGAGGCAGAGACAGGAAAATCAAAAGTTTAAGAACAGCCTGGCCTGCGATTGACACCTGTCTCCAAGAAAACTAAAACAAAGAGATAGGGAGGGGGGAAAAGCCAGAGTGGACCAGAGTGCTGCAGAGGACACAGTAGGGGAGGCTCGGGGAGTTGTGTGACTCTTCCTGCGGAGGTGAGAACAAACGCCTCTTCACCCCAGATATGGCTCCAAAGACAAGTGATTCCACTCAAGTTCAACTTACTGAACCAGTGAGTTTACTAGGGACCATAAGAAGTTATTGGCAGGGCTGGAGAGATGGCTCAGGGGTAAGGAGCACTGGCTGTTCTTCCAGAGGACCTGGGTTCAGTTCCCAGCACCCACATGGCAGCTCACAACTGTCTGTAACTCCAGTTCCAGGGGATCTGACACCTTCACACCATTGTACATAAAATAAAGTTAAATAAGTTATAAAAAAAAAAGAAGTTATTGGCAAAACCAGTAATGTACAGTGTTAGTGGCACATACCTTAATCCCAGCACTCAAGAGGCAGAGGCAGGACCTCTGGAAAAGCAAAACAGTACTCTTAAACTGCTGATCCATCTCACCAATGCCCCTCAAACTTTTGATCCTCCTGCCTCAACTTTGCAAGGAGTTGGGGTAACAGACCACCATTCCCCACTGTATACATGTTTTCATTGTCAGCCAAAAGCTTGAAGGTGACACAGTCCCAGTGTTTGAGGAAGAAGAGGAGGTGACTCTTTTCGTCAAAAAAAAAAAAAAAAAAAAAAAAAAGGCTAGCCCTCTTGAGGCCACAGCTCCAGGACTCAGTCAAGTGCCTCCTTCCCAGGCACGTCTCTCTATGCCTGGACACTTGCAGCTTACACCGAACACAGGACAGGGCACACAGTAGGAGTTCATTAAATTCCTGTGAACTAGACATCCCCTTGCTGGTGTAGAAGCGGCCTTGAGCCCCTGGGATGTCTGAGTAGGGAGGGACATGGAACAGAAAGGTGAAATTGGAGAACCCTCTAGGTCAGAGCATCGGAATCAGGCAATTCTGGCTGTGGCCTCCAGAGGGCAGTGTCAGCCCACACTCGACTCATTCACCCAGAGGAGACTGATCCTGCTCACTGTCTGCTACAGAGACGTCTTGAGTAGCTGAGACCTTGTTCCATTTTTCCCAGTGTGTCCTCTCCGACCCCTGATGGGCCGAAGAGGCAGTGGAGAGGTATAAACCCTCCCTCACACCATGAACTTGGGGACACAGCTCCCCTAATTCCCAGCCTTGGGTAGCCCACACCTAGCTCAGTCCCCTCTCCCTGCCTTCTTCCTGGTCTGTCCCTGAAGAAAGTCCCCAGTAGGGTTGCCAAGGGTCGATGCCATAGCCGCCCGGATCAAGGCCCCAGGATTCCTTTCCCAATGTCCAAGGACTGGGCTTGGAGGAGACCTCCTCCTGGCTATCACCTGCTCGCTTTCCTGCATCCTGTCACCCAGGCAGAGCCAGGCAACAACAACCACTGTAGTCCCTGTTCCAACCCAGCACCAGCACAAAACCTCCTCATACGCTCCGTACCGGATGGGATTCCCAAGGACCAGGCCTTTTCCATCCTCTCAGCGCCTCTCCCCTTTCCTTTACCCCTCCTCTCAGAATGCAGCCAAACTCTTGGGGCTCATAGGCCCTCGGTTCCCCCAGCAGGAGCTCAGGCGGTGCTTGCTGGAGCACCAACTCGAGCAGCTGGCTGTATCTCGCGCCCCCTGCCGGCTACATTCCGGAAGGCGGAGATACCCGGTCCAGGAGAGCAAGCTCTAGGGAGCCGAGGGGTGTGGGGTGCTGGGCTGCAGGACCAGGCTTCCGGACACCTCGCTGGCTTGCGCACTGGGACCTCCGCCGCCGAGCCGGATGGGGGAAGAGGGTGTGTGTGTGTGGGGGGTGCTCTCCCTACTCCCGCTCTGAGCTGATTCTAGGAAGCTCTCGATCCCCACCTCCACTCCTTGTTCATGTCCTGATGCTCACTATCCGTGGGGCAAGATAATCCAGTTTCCTCATTTCACCAGCGAGGATGGCAGCGTCTGTTTTGTTCATTTTTATATGCTTTGGACCATAATGAGCTGTCCAATAAATATTTATTGAATGAATACAAGGCTAGACACTGGGTGTGGGTGCGTATTGTGCATGTTGTGCCAGAGGGCCTCAGAACTCTGGTTACAGAAAGCTGTGAGCTGCTCTGTAGGTGCTGGGAATCGAACCTGGGTCTTCTGGAAAGCCACCCATTGCTTTTTGGGGTGGTGTGGTCAAGCCACTTTATTCTGAAGCTTGAGGAAGGCCTGAAGAGGTCCAAGGCATCTGATGTTCTCCACAGGGCAGATCTTCATAGCCCTCCCCGTTCCCTAAAAGCAGCCAGTGCTCTGAGCTTCTGAGCCAGCTCCCCAGTCCCTTCCTTTCTATTTTGAGGTAACTAAGCTGTCCAGGCAGGTCTTGAACTCGCTATACTCCTGCCTCCGTTCCCTAAGTAGCTGAGATTACAGGAATGTTGGTAGGTAGTTCTGCCTTTGGGGACGGGGTCCCAGGATAGGCATGTACCTCTCGGCTCTGGGGATGTGTGGCAGGCTGCCTTGGGCTTCTCCTTCCTGGTTTGAGCTGGCAGTGTAGACTACCCAGCCCACATTCAGACCCACTGGACCAGAGCATCAGTGGAGGCCTGGACCCAGTCCCATTTGGGGAGGACCCAGGAAGCTGCTTGGGAGAGAGTCTGGCTCTGGGATTCAAAGGCCAGCTCTGGGGCGCTCACGAGCTGTCAATCTCAAGAGCATTTCCTAACCTCTCCGAGTACCGTCGCCCTGCCTTCCACATGCTGGGCAGAACTGTGGCCACTGGCTGATGTGTGGTAGAGCCCTTAGCATTCATCGGGACTCCACAAATAACTATTGTCAGTACTGTGAGCAAATCAAGTTCCAGGCAGGCTCCCTGGACTTCGGTAGCCTCAAAAGGAGGAAGAATTTCCAGCCTTGCTCATGGGACAGCATGGTGCAAACCTTAAGACCCAGCTGAAGAAAGGAGAGGTGAGGTGGTGCCTTTTATCCCAGCACAAAGGGAGACAGAAACAGGTGGATCTCTGTGAGTTCAAGGACAGCCTGCTGAGTTCCAGGACAGCCAAGGCTATGTAGGGAGAGACCCTGTAGACGACAAACGGGAGAGGGGTGGTAGAAAAAAGGAGAAAGGGAAAGAAAAGGGATGGAGATGGAGGGGGAGTAAGAAGAGGGAAGGTGTGTGTGGCGGCACGTTTATGATCACAGCATTTAAGAGATCGTAGGAAGTTTGAGGCTAGCCTCGGCTACATAGTAACTTCTGAGCTAACCTAGACTATATTAGACCCTACCTCAAAACACAAGAGAGAGGGCAAGCAGGAGGAAAAGAGAAGACTCGAGGCTGCTCCAGATGATCACAGAGCACAGGCTGAAAAGAGCCTGAGGTAGGGATGAGGCCTTCTTACTGGTTCGCCAAGCGTGGTTCCAGGACAGAGTCACCCTCAGGGGGTCGCTGTGCCTTCTAGTAACCACACAAGCAGTAGCTCCCACTACCAAGGTCTCCGGGATCACAATGCACCACCAGCTTTGGCTATTACACCATTGACATCTGGTGGCTGCTGCTGTCCCAGCTGGACATCGCACACCACTGTCCCTTCCGACTGTCCCCACTCTTCCGGCTCTGAGTCTTTGCCACTTGGGTCACAGTATGTCAATGTTCTCCCTAGAGCCCTGCTTGGATATGGACGGCATCATTACTCTCCTGGCTTGGAATGACCCCAGGTCCCAAAGCATAATACTGCTAACAACAAAAAGGACAATGGGTATCAAGATTCTCAGAGCCTTGAAGAAAGCCTGGCAAAGAGCAGACCTCCAGGGGACCCTTGAAAGGATGAGAGACTGAGGGACGAGCGTTCCAGTCTAGGGACTCTGTTAAGGATCGTGCTGTACTCTTTGTAGGTGGCCATCTTCCAGTTGGACCCAAATAGAACCAAAGGGAGAGGAAGGAACTTGTCCTTCCTAGCCTTATTGTTAGAGCAGGGACATTTGAGCTCATCTCCTCCTGACCCCAGATGGCACTTCCAAGCCAGGCTCTCCCAGTTAGTTTCCGGGCCTTCTAGAACCTGGACAGAAAGACACCACTTGGGGTCACAGTCTCTGGCACATCCTGGGGCTTCTCAGCCTCCATCATCAATTTCATGGGCCAACGGTCCGTGGTAAAAAAAAAATCTTATATATTAATATGTATGTATGACTGGTATGTGCATCTGTGTGTATCTCTCTTCCCATCCCCTGCCCCTCTTGCTGAGAGACCAGAGTCTCTCGCGTAACCCAGGCTGGCCTTGAACTTGTCCTATATCCAAGAATGACCTCAAACTCCTGGTCCTCCAGCCTCCAACTTTTGTTCCAGTGCCGGGATTACAGGTGGATAAACCAGTCTGTACATATATCTTAAACTCCTGATCCTCCTGCCTCAGCTTCCTAAGTGTTGTGATTACAGAGGTCTGACACCACACCTAGATATATGAGTTTTTGTGAACATGAGATTCAACTACGTTTCTCAAATGGTCCCCGTGTCTTGTGTATGGCATAGCTTTGTATTCCATATGTATAGATGTTTCTAGGGTAACTAACTCCTAACTAAAGGATTTAGGGTTCCAGATAATTATTTCCTAGATTTTTGATTGTCCTTTAAGTGAAGCTATATACCTTAAAAAAAAAAAAAAAAAAAAACCTTCGTGTGACGTGTGTGCACACATGTGTGTGTACATGCCATGGCACACGTATGGAGGTCAGAGGACAGCTGGACAGCTTGCAGGAGGAGTCAGTTCTTTTTTTTTTTTTTTTTTTTTGGTTTTTCGAGACAGGGTTTCTCTGTGTAGCTTTGTGTCTTTCCTGGAACTCGCTTTGGAGACCAGGCTGACCTCGAACTCACAGAGATCCACCTGCCTCTGCCTCCCGAGTGCTGGGATTAAAGGTGTGCGCCACCACCGCCCGGCCTTTTTTTTTTTTTAAACCAAGTGGGTCCAGGGCTCAAACTCAGATTGTTGGCTCGGCAGCAAGAGCTTCTACCCACTGAATCACTTCGCCAGCCTGAGTCACACACTTTCTGGGATGAGGTCTTGTAGGTGTGATTTAGATTTTTTTTTTTCAGTGTAAGACTCCCTTAACTTAAAAAAAAAAAAAGTTGTAGCTTATTTTTATCACGTGTGTCTGTCTATGATATGAGCACACGTGGGCACGTGGGGTTGCTTGCAAACTCCAGAAGAGTGTGTCGGATCTCGGGGCGATGGAGTCCCATGAGAGCCAAGCTCCAGTTTGCGACAAGTGGCAGGTGCTCTTCACCACTGGGCCATCCCTCCAGCGCCATGGCTTTTAATAATTTCACTTGGGAAAGTGCTCGCTATAGTGGCCCAAGTTGTAAAAAGCAGGGCACAGTGGTACACGCCTACTGTTCCCGTGCCAGGAAGCCGAGACAGGAGAACCCCTGGGACTTACAGGCCAGCCAGTCTAGCCAAATTGATAGCTCCAGGTTCAGCGAGACACTAATCTCAAAACGTAAGAACAGAATGAGTGTGCTGGGGAGACGGCTCAGCAGGGAAAGGCACCTGTCACCAAGCCCGGCCACCTGAGTCCCATCCCATCACACACATAAAATAATGATAAATGTAAAATTTAAGAGAAAAGAAGAAGAAGAGGAGGAGGAGGAGGAGAAGGAGAAGAAGAAGAAGAAGAAGAAGAAGAAGAAGAAGAAGAAGAAGAAGAAGAAGAAGAAGAAGAAGAAGAAGAAAGCTAGGTGTGGGTGGTGCATGCCTTTAATCCCAGCACTCGGCAGAGGCAGATGGGTCTCTGTGAGTTCGAGGTCAGCCTGGGCTACAGAGTGAGTTCCAGGACAGCCAGAGCTACATAGTGAGACCCTGTCTTGAAAAACGAAAAACACAACCCCTGTCTTGAAAAACAAAAACAAACAAAAAAGGAGAGACCGCCTCATTGTAGAAATCTGTCTGGATTCTGCCCATCCCCTCACCATTTCTGAGAGCACCAGGCTTGTCATTTAGCTGACTCTCGTCCCCCCTCTTGGAGCAGCACGTGCCGATTTGTTAGCTGTGTCTCTGCTCTTGCGGCTTACTTGGTATAAAAACGTTGGCTGTGGTGGGTGACAGGCTGACCTTTCCTCCACACTCACAGCACAAGGGTTCCTGTTCCTTGGCCACAGCTGTTCCAACATATCTGCCATATGACTCAAGCCTAAGTGTCGCCTTCTGGCTTGGGGACACCCACTCAGCCGGTTCTACTGCCGCTTCCCGGGCCAAGCCACCAGCAAAGGAAGCGGCCCTTTTTGTGGTGAACCATGGTGGTGATCTACCCAATGTTTTCCACATCCCATGTCACTGCCATAGCCTTGATGTTCACCAGGGGCTGCCAGGTAGAGCTGGGATAGTCCCCACTTCCCAACTTCCTTGGCAGAAAGGCTGGTCACGTGGTGTCGTCCCAATAAACAGCAGTTATGCCCCTGGAGTAAATGTGTCCTCTGAATCAAGGAAGTAAAACCTGTGGAAATCAAGCCTGGCCTCCCCCACCCCATCTGTCTGTTCTTAAGTGTACGACTATCTTGTCTACACACATACTCATACACCATGTGCATTGCATGCCTGCTGCTCACGGAGGCCAGTTCCCTTGAACCGCAGTTACAGTTGTGAGCTGCCATGGAGTGCTGAGAACTGAATTTCTCAGGTCTGATGAAGAGCAGCCAGTGCTCGGAGCCATCTCTCCAGCCCCCTTGACCCTTCTTCTTGCTGGAATCCTTGTGTCTTCTTTCATCCTGGACCCTTGGCAGATGGGCCAGGCATGGTTCCTCCTGAGCGTGGGGACTCCCGAGCCTGGCATAAGCTCACATTCTACACCGAGCTACAACACAGTTCTATTTTATAGATAAGGAAATCTAAGGTTCCAAGAATTGGCTTCCTTGGGGTTGTGAGAAAGCTTACATGGACATTTCTCCTTCATGAAAATGGGCCATGGATGCTACAAAGATTATTGTGCCCTTTTTGACCAGGCTGCTGGGAAGCTCAGAGCTCCAACTCAATCACGGCTAGAATTAACCTCCAATCTTTCTTCGAAGGTGTTGCTGCCTCTTCCTCTCCCTTGTCCTCGCTACCTGTTATGGGGCTGGAGACTGATTCTTCCTTGATAGACACCTCACATCCTCTTTGGGGGTGGGTAGTCCTCTTGGTGTCTTTCTTAGCATCTCTAGATCATTCTGCTCTGTGCTGGGCAGCTAGAGAAAACATGAGCATCCTCTCTGGTTTCTACCTGAGCTCAGCCAACAGGGAGCATCAGTCACTGGGTGTGAGATTCCAGCTCACCTGTCTGGGAGCATCAGCCACAGATGCAGGATCCTACTGCATCCACCAGGCCTAGCTAACATCATCTCACCCCACCTCAGGCTCAGGTCTTGTCCTCTCTCTTGCTGTTTCCCACACCAGAGGGACAATCTGAGAAAAGCACAGGAGACACAAAAGTATGAAGAGCGTGCTGGTGTTACCAAGGATTGAGAATAGTAAGGAATCATGGGGAGAGGTAGGTGGGAGCTGGGGTGGGCCCAGGACTGGCCATCAAGAGTCTGGATTAGCAAGCCTTAGGCTGCAGAGAGCTGGGTATAGGAGACATCTGTCCCAACCACATTATACAGGGCCGCAGAGGCTGAGGCCAGCAAGGAGCTTGCCTGCGGAGCAAAACAGCCTGGTGTCAATTAAGCAGAAGCTCCTCGGTCCCCTATCCTGTGTCCTGGACTCCTGAAGTGCGATGTGAATACGGAATCAAATCATTAAATCGACCCCGGCTCTTCCAACACTCCCTTCTCCCATTTGCCTCGCCCAGCCCTGAGGACATACAAGGCTCGGCCAAGGACTATGCCAGGCTGCTAGGAGAGGCCCCTCACGCCTGCCGTACACCCCTTCCTTCCCCTACACCAAAATGCTTGAACAGCCTCCATTGGATCTGTGTGTTATTTTATTTTCTTTGCTTTGGTCTATACAAAAACAAAAAGAAAAGAAAAACCAATAACCAAAAACATAAAGCAATCATAATAAAACTCTCTGATGGAACTCCCCTTTCTGTCCCGCCCCCCAAAACCCATGTGCAGGAGGTGGTGGTGGGAGTCAGCCAGGAAGGGGAGGAGAAAGCCCCTCACCACACACCAGAGGGGTGAACTAGAGCACTTCTGCGGGGGGCCAGTGTGGGGCAAGGTGAGAAGGGGGTTCACCAAGAGCTCCCCTGGAGAGGGGCAAAGCAGACAGCATCCTGGAGAGAAGGGCAGGTCCTGGAGGGGGCACTTAGGGTCCCCACTCTCTCTCCCTGGAAGGTCCCTGACCTTTTCAAAACAAGCTTTGGGTGTCAGGGTTTGGGGCTTTGAACCTGTGTCTTGGATATCCCAGGAAGTCAGGGCAGTTGGATGCTGAAGTTCAGTGAGAAAATTGGCCCCGGGTTGGGGAGTTGTGGGGGGTGGGTGGTGGGGTGGGAAGGAAGCCCTTGGGGGGCCCAGGCAACTGGAGCAGAGCGGAGAGGGTTGCTGTGTAGGGGACACAGGCTGAGTCTAAAGCTTTCGTGGCCATAGCCATAGTGGGGATGGGGAGAAAGTGCTGGGCCTGGATCCACAGCCCAGGACAGAAAAGCAGGAGCAGACACCATCCCAAGAAACCCTACGGAGGAACTCTCTGGAGCATGGGTTCAGCAGGAAGTCCAGGCTGGCTCCCGGGGCTCGGGTACTTCTCTCTCATCCCACAGTCCGCTCGAGAGCTTCCCAGGTGAGAATCAGCTCCTGTGGGGCACGGAGACACAGGGATCAGGTGCCTGGCAGGCCCATGTCCCCTAGAAGCTGAGGGTGCTCTTACGACACCTGCCTACCACCCCCGGAAAACCGGCCTTTTTCCTTATTTCCTTAGAAGCAGCTGGAGGAGCTGGGTGCCAAGCGAGGGACAAGGACAAAGGAGTGAGGGGCCAGAGCTGCAGCTCCTTAGGGGGCTGAGGCAGGAAGATCCTAAGTTCAAGGCATGCCTGGGCTCCAGGCCGAGTTAAAGGCTAGCCTGGACTGTTTAACGAGACTATTTTAATACAATGGAAGGCAAAACCAGGGCTAGGAATGCAGTCCAGTGGTAAAGCATCTGCCTAGCACACAAAAAACTCTAGGTTCAATCCCCAATTAGAAAAAAAAAAAAAAAGGCATGGTGATGTCACTTAGGCTGGGAAAAGCCACATATCTGAGGCCAGCCTGGGCTACATAGTGAATTTTGGGCTAGCCTGAAACAGAATAAAATGTTGCCAATAATCATCATCATCATCATCATCATCATCATCATCAAGGCAGGCAGGCCAGAGCACAACAGATCAAAAAGCACAGGACTCCCAAACTCTTCTCCGCCCTACATGAGCCAGGATTTACAGCCCGGAATGGAAAGGGCCCCACCAGACCACTCAGAGCTATAGGCAGAGGGCAAGGCTGCAAGACAGGAAGGGGTCATACTGAGACGGAGCCAGCTAGGCCAGCATGTGGTCCGCAGTGGGGTAGGGAGGCCTCAGGCCGTCGCTATAGGTGTCCATAGGGTAGTCCCCATCCATGTCCATATGCATATCCAGGGGGTCCAGAGGCACATCGCTGGAGTACATGGGACGGTAGGTGGCGTCCATGTCTGGGGACGAAAAGGAAAGGCTTGTCCAAGGACCGGCAGGCCACACATGGTAGTAGAGTCGCTGGGGCCTAACTCCCTCCCCACCCCCACCTCACCCCCGTTGCAGGGATCTAGACTGGAACACACTGGCTACCGTGATCTTCCACTCTCACCCACAGGCTCTGGGGCGGGGCTCCACACACTTACCATCCGCGTAGGGTTCGTTGATTGGGATCATACTCTGGGCCTGCGGAAGGACAGAAAGACATGGGAGCTGTGGCAAAGTATCCTCTGGGCTGCCTTTCCACCAAAGGACAGAGAGGTGCTCCCAGCAGACCCCTCAAAGGAGGAGGAAAAAGCACCGGTGTCCCCCGGCACCACCCTGGGTAGAGGTCTCACCACTAACGCCTTGGGCTCCCACAGGCCAGAGCAGCTGTGAGAAGAGGAGGGAAGAGATGCGGGGACAGGGCGCAGCTGGCTACACAGCAGCAAATTAAAGCCAGGCAAGCCTGGACGTGGGTGTATATCGACGGCAGAGTACTTGTCTATCTAATAAGGCATATCCAAGGCCCTGGTGTTCCATTCCTCACACACACACACACACACACACAAGCACAGACACACACACACACACACACACACACACACACACAGCCCATTTTCAAATCCTTTATGTGGGTCAAAGAGATAGCTGGAAATAGTGGGTGGCTCAGCACTTGGGAGGCTGAGGCAGGAGGATTGCTGCAAATTCCAAGCTAGCCTGGAGTACAGAGCGAGACTGTCCCATGCCTGTAATTCCAGCATTCATTGGTCAAGGCAAGAGGATCATCATACATCCAAGGTGTGCCTGGGCTCCAGCAAGACTATCTCAAAACCCCATCCAGGACTAGAGTTACAGCTTAGTGGTAGAGTCCCTCCCTGCAGGGCATGCACAAGACCCTGGTATGCCCCCAGTACTGAAAAAAAGCCAAGCAAACAAACAAAACCATACACACAAACTAAACACAAAAATACAAAAACCAGACATGGTTCAATCTACTATCGCTGCGTCATAAAGGACCTCATTGCAAAATAAAACAAAAATCTAGCCAGGCAGGCCACCCATGTCCTTAAGTCACAGCACTTGAGAGGTGCAGACAGGTAAAATCAAGGGGCTGGAGAGATGGCTCAGAGGTTAAGAGCACTGGCTGCTCTTCCAGAGGTCCTGAGTTCAATTCTCAGCAACCACATAGTGGCTCACAACCATTTATAATGAAATCTGATGCCCTCTTCTGTCATGTAGGCATACATGCAAATAGATACAAATAAACACCTTTAGTCCCAGCACTAGGGAGGCAGAGGCAGGTGGATCTCTCTGAGTTTGCAGCCAGCCTGGTCTACAGAGCTAGTTCTAGATAGCCAGGGATACACAAAGAAACCCTGTCTGGAAAAACAAATAAACTGAATTCAAAATCAGCCTTGACAGATCTTTGTAAGGCCAGCCTGGTCTACAGAGCGAGTTCCAGGACAGGCGCCAATGCTACACAGAGAAACCCTGTCTTGAAAAAACCAAAACCAAATAAAAAATACAAAAACAAAAAAATCAGCCTTGAGATGAATATTGAGTTGGAGTCTATCCTGGGCTACATATGACTCTATAGAAATAAAAAACACTTGAAAACTAAACTAAAAACTAAAATCTCTGAGGTCAGCTAAGCCTCCTCAGAGAGCCATGAGCTGCCCCCACGCAGGATATAGCTTGCACAATCAGCTGTTCGAGCCCAGTCAGTTACTCACAGCCTCCCAGGCAGCTGGGTCATGCTTGAAGAGGGAGTTGGTGAGCTCCACAGACACCCGTTTACGGTAATCTGGGTTCTTGTCCTCCGAGATGCGGAACAGGACAGCGGCAGCATAGGTGGCTGAGCGGAGAGAGAAGTTAGGTCCAGGTCAGGGCCCTGCCCCTACCGTGGCTGGAGGAACAGAGCCCCGCCTCCTCCCTTTGGCGCCAGGCGCAGGCGCAGCCCCTCACCGGTGCCCTCGTTGCGGCAATGGAGGAGCTCCATGAGAGGGGCAGAGGCGCCCTCGGCATCGATGGCATCGGCAGCCTCCTTGTCCTGGGCCAGCTCACACAGCACTCCGGCAGCCACACGCTGGATGTTCTCCACGGAGGAATACAGGAGCTAGGAGAGGAGAGAGGTGGAGGTGAGAACGGAGATAAGCTATCCTGCGAACCCACAGCTCCGCCCACCTGCTCCCGGTCCAGCCATCCTAGAAGATGGAAAACCTGGGAGAGCATAAAGGGGAAAAAAAACAACAGACCAGCGCTGTTCCCCAGCCAGACAGCCTCTGCCGACAGACACATCAGCACATTACCAGTGTATTTTTATTACAGTCTATTATTACACCCTACAGAAGGTTTTGTGTGTGTATCTGTGTGTATCGTGGTGATTGTGTTTTGGGGGCACATGTGCATGTGGGTGTATGTACTTGTATGAATGTCAGAGGTTGAAGTCACATGTCCCCTACAGTTGATTCTCCAACTTTCAGACAGGGGATCGGAACTCAGGTCCTCATGATTGCACAGCAAACCCCTCACTGACTGAGCCATTTCCCCAGCCCCACTAATAATTTTGATTCCCCGACACCCCCCCTTTTTTTTTTTTTTTGCCTTCTCCTGTGTATTATTTCAAAACCTGCCCTACAAACCTATGAGTTCATATGGATGAGAGAGAGAAAAAACGTTAACAACTGAAACAATCCGTTACCTCTGAAGGTAGGGTGGGATAAGTCCTTCACTCTAAAAACTAATAAATATTTTCAAAGACAAAAAACCCAACTCTTCCTGGGCTGGGGATGTAGCTCAGGGGACAGTGTTTGTCTCTAAGCTTGCATGTAGGCCTGGGTCCAACCCCTAATACCACACAACGCAACAAACACATCCCTAAACAAACACACCCCACTGCATAAGGTTGTACGACTATTCTGTTTATTTAGCTTTGCATCTAAAAGATAAGGTCTGGCTATTAGCCCAGGCTGCCCTAGAACTGTCAGTACCCCCATCTCAGCCTCCCCAGAGCAACACCACACCCTAACATTCTTCTTCTTTTTTTTTTTGGTTTAGATGAAGATTCATGTAACCCAGGTTAGCCTCAGGCTCACTCTGTGTCCGAGGCTGGCCTTGCACTGCGGATCCCCCTGCCTCTGCTCCTGAGTGCTGGCATGACAGGCATGTGCCACCACACCCAGTGGTTTCCTTTGAGGCCACCTCCTCGCCATGAGACAAAGAGTTTGTTTTTAACAGCTGGGTCTGCAATTGTTACTTATCTCTCTGTATAAACCTCTGTCCACTTAAGTCATGTTAAATGATTTCCTCAAGACCGAGTCAGATTTGAATTCCAGGTCACAGGATATGAATATTTCCGAGACTCTCTTCCCCCTGCAACAGCGGTTCCCAGGGTGCCCATCCCCCCCTCCCAAGCAGGGCACAAGATGCTCAGTTCATCCAGCCCTCAAGGATCTTTCTCGTTGGCCAGTGTGACAGTGGAAAATGGACTCTCACTGGGGGCTAAATTCCATTTCTGCAAATTCCTGGGCTGAACCCTGTGTGCTCAGGAGTCCCCTGGGAGTTACTTGTTGACTCTGCCCACACACCACCACCACTGGGACCGCGCTAATGAGCTCCTGTTCTGCCGAGACACTTGCTCCTGTCTCCCAAGTCTGTGCTTTTCAGGTTGTTTTGAACGTGCAGGTGCTATTAATGCCTGTGTGGCTACCTCTCACCTCCCTTGCTTCTGAGCTTGGAAAGGCACTCATCCCCTCTTCGGCACAGTCCTAGACAAGCCTGGTCCAGACATCCCCAAACCCTCAGCAGTGTCCGGGGACACACCTCCCGCCCGTCTGTACCAGACTCACCTGGACAAACAGGGGAATGGTGTTGAGCCGGAAGATCTCCATGCGGTTCATGGGATCCCGGGCGAGGATGTGCAGGGCTCCAGTGCAGCCCTCCACGATCTCCTCCATCCTCACACCATCCTGCACGAGAAGAGCCATGAAGCATGAGGATGGGGACAAGGGGACCCTGGACAAAGCCACACCCTCCCCCACCATGACCCTGACACAGTTCACCCGTCCCTGGAGTTGGCCTGGATGTCAACTCACCTCTTCTTTCATACATATAAACTCTGAGGACACTCCCCTGACCCCCAACTCCCTCAAGGAGGCTATCTCAGTTGCCACTAAGTTCATTTACCGTGTAGGGCTGCTGGGTGCCTGCGGCCACATGTCGCTGGGCATCCTGGTGGGCCTTGACCAACAGCTGAACAAGGCGGGGAATGACGGCAGCCTCCTGCAGTGGGGCATGGTTGGCCGGGCACAGGGCCAGATTCCGGATCAGGCCGATGGTTGCCTGGCAAGAAAGGAGGCCGTGAGCAAGGGTCTTCCAAGAACATCTGGAGGATCCCAACTCCCCAGCTGCAGGTATTTTGTCCCTCCTGTCATCCCTTAGGAATCCCAGTCCCAGCACAGGACAACCCCGGTCTAAGAAGAGTCCTGGCTACTCACTAGCTGGAATTTTGAGAAGCCCCGCTGGGGGCGCGGAGAGGCGAGTGTAGGCACAAGACAGAAAGAATCTAGCTCTAAGGTTGGGGCTTTAGCTCAGGTGGTAGAGTATTTGCCCAGGATGCACAAAGCCCTGGGTTTGAGTCCCAGCACTACACAGACCAGGTGTGGTGGCACATGGCTCTAATCCCAGCCCTGAGAGAGGCTGAGGCAGGAGGATCGAGGTGATCTTCAGCTACAATTTAAGCCTTGAGACTTGACTTTTTAAAAATTTTTATTTTTATTTATTTTTTTTCAGAGCTGAGGACCGAACCCAGGGCCTTGCCCTTGCTAGGCAAGTGCTCTACCACTGAGCTAATCAAATCCCCAAACCCATGAGAGTTGACTTTTTAAAATAATTGGATCTAGCTTGCTGAGGTGGAACATGCCTAGAGTATTCCCAGCAGTCAGGAGCCTGAGGCAGGAGAATTGCAAGTCTAAGGCTAGCCTGGGCTACAACTAAGAGACCTTGTCTCAAAAGCCATCCAGACCCAAGCATGGTGGCAAACACCTTTAATCCAGCACATGGGAGGTAGAGGCAGAAGGAGCTACGTGAGTCTGAGTCCAGCCTGGGCTACATAGTGAGTTCCAGGACAGCGAAGGCTACATAGAGAAACCCTGTCTCAAAAAACCAAAATAAATAAATAAAATTAATAACCCTAATATTTTTTTTTTACATTTTTTAATACATATGTGTGACCACAGGTCAACCTTGAGTGTTGTTCCCTTGTTTTTTTACAGATGGTTGTGAGCTACCCTGTGGTTGGTGGGAATTGAACTCAGAACCTCTGAAAGAGCAGCTAGTACTCTTAACCACTGAGCCATCTCGAAGTCCTCAAAAAATTTTAAAAACAAAGAATAAAATAATAAAATAAAATATTTAATAATTAGTTTACATGCATCTTCATGTTGCCACCTGGTAGGACTCTATGCTTTTCCAAGATAGAATGAGATAGTGAAAATGTGACCAAGATTGAATATCTAGTCTTGGTTCTGGATCAGATACTATTATTTGCCCTTAGCTTCTGCAATAATATATATGGCAAATAAATAACTTGATGGGTGTGGTGGCATGTGCCTATGTCTTTAATCCCAGCACTGAGGAGGCAGACACAGGTAGATCTCTGAGAGTTCAAGACAAGCCTGGTCCACATATTGAGTTCCAGGACAGCCAGAGTTATGTAGATAGATGATGTCTCAAAAAAAAAAAAAAAAAAAAAAAAAAAAGTAACATAACTACAGTTGGTTTTATTTATAAATTGTACTGTTAATAACTGGCTTGATATGAAGAACTAATAAAAAATATGTGCAATTGTGGAAAAAAAAGAACAGAAAAGAATAAAATAAACAGAACAACAAAAAATAAATATTAATTAATAAAAAAAAACCCAGAAAAGCAAAAAGACATTATTATCCTGGAGCAGAGAGAACGTTGAAGTAGAGACGGCTGGGAGTGTATTTCCCGGTGTCTGAACTAGGGGATCCAGGTCCCCTGTGCTGCTCCTCCTGCGCCCATCCTTCCTATCTCCCTGCAGCCCTGCACAGGGGGAACCTCCTCTCCAACCCCCCAGCAGCGGCTGTGGCGTTAGTGGGTACCTTGACCAGTGGCCACTGGTTGGGCTGGTTAAGCAGCTTCACAATGGCCGGGATGCCATAGTTGAGGCGCACAGAGTTCTGGGCCATCTCAGCCTCGGGGTGGCGGCTGGTAAGGTGCCGCAGGGCGCAGACAGCAGGCTCTGTGATGTCATCCTTGTCGCCGGCTCTCAGGATGGCGTGGATGAGTGCCTCCACACCGCTGTTCTGTGTCACCAGCGTCTTGTTTTTGCTGTTGTTGCAGGTCAGGTTGGAGAGGGTGCCGGTGGCGCAGGTGAGGACGTTGACGTCATCCACACTCAGCTGGTTGACCAGGATCTTCAGCACGCTCTCCAGGCCCTCCTGAGACAGGAAGAGCATGAAGGGTAAGGGACACACCCTCTCTACACAGCCTCCCCAGGAGGTCCGAGGCCGGAGCCGAGAGGCTGGAGGAGGGCTTGGTCTTGCTTTTACGTGGCCGGGGACCTTTACCCTTCCATGCCCTGGGGAAAGCTGTTAGCAGCTCCTGGAGCTCTAGAGACCAGGAGGCCGAGGAAGGCTGGAGGGCTTCCCACAGATCCACAGCCGGCAGACCTGCCTCTAAGCCCATGGTCTTTCCTGTATCCCATAGGTTTCATCCCTGCTGGCTACAGGCCTTTGGTCAACAGGAAGTCAACAAGGAGGTCATAGGCTTCAGTGGTCAGCTGATCCCCTGTCACACACTTCCTACCTTGCTGGGCCTTCTCTGTCACACCAGAGGTCTCCAAGCTAAATCCACTACCAAGAAAAATCCCTAACTCAGAAACCTCTCTTCTTCCAAGGGGCGCTGTGTGGATCACAAGACTACAGGCCTTGGAGATACACAATCGTGGGTCAGAACCCAGCTCTGCCATCTACTAGCTCTGAACATAGGTCTACTCTTCCCTGAGCCTCAGTTTCTCCCACAACCAATAGGGTTGCAGGATCCTCCTCTAGGCGGCTGAGAGGGTTAAAATCAGCTCATGTCTACGGAAGCCCTGAGGAATGGAGGGTTCTTTCCGGGCAGTGGTGATGGGTAAACACAGGGACAAATGTCTGCTTAGAAGGAGGTGCCAGGGACTTGCCCCAAAGCAACAATGTTCTGTGGTTTGTATGTCACTTAGTGTATGGGTGTTTGGCCCGCCTGCATATCTGTGCACCACGTGTGCGCCTGGCACCTTCAGAGGCTAGAAGAGGACGTCAGATGTCTTGGAACTAGAGGTACCGGCCAATGCTCCTAACCACCGAGCCATCTCTCCAGCCCCTGTCGCTGGGATTTACAGAACGGTACTGCTCCTGTCCCTAATTGTCCCATCACCATCACCTGAACCCCAACTTAAAGATGCCAGCCCCCTTCTTCTTCCCTTCCCAAACCCTAACTAGGATGGAATCCCCCCACTAAAGGCGTGATGGTCTTTTGGGCCTTTCCAGCCTCAGCCATGAGGGAGGAGGACTCATAGGTCCCCAAGGTCATATGCCCAGGTGGGAGGCTGACAACATGGTTTAAGAGACTTACCTGCTTGGTGGCCACATCCGAGAGGTTGCGCAGAGTCCACAGGCAGTTCTGCACCAGGCGGGGGCTGTTGCTCGTCAGGTGCTTGCCCAGAGCCTGCATCCCACCTGGGAACGGGGCAGAGATCCTGTCAGTCTTAGGGGAGCCAGAACTGATGGGCAAGGCCCAGACCCTGATCCTCCTGACCCCACACATGTCACTCTTTTATAAATTTATTTTTAAAGATTAATTGTTGTTATTTGTGTGCGAGTATGTGTATGTGTGTGCTCCTGCATGTATGTGTGTGTGATGTGATGTGCAGTGCCCATGGAGGCCAGAAGAGGGCATCAGATCCCCTGAATTTGAGCTACAGGCAGTTGTGAGTCACCGGACTCTGGGAACCAAACTTAGGTCCTCTGGAAAAGTAGCAAGAGCTCTTAAGGTCTGCGTCACTTCTACAGTTCCCCCACGGCCACCTTGAGGGTCTCACACTCACCGGCCTCCACAATGGCGGGCTTGTTGCTGGGACACACGGAGAGCACCTTGAGCACACGGCTGGTGGTCCAGAGGAGCTTCTCATAGCTGTAGTTCCTCATGATCTGCACCAGCCCCTGGGGTCCCCCATTGGCCAGGATGATCAGCTGTGAGGGAGGGAAAGGCTGAGCATGAGACAACAGTGTGTGTGTGTGTGTGTGTGTGTGTGTGTGTGTGTGTGTGTTGTGGGGGTGATGGAGCTGTCGTTATTAAGCTCCAACTGAAGTCTAAATGGCCTTTTTGTCTTGTTTTGTTTTTCGAAACAGGGTTTCTCTCTGTAGTTTTGGTGCCTGTCCTAGATCTCACTCTGCAGACCAGGCTGGCCTCGAACTCACAGAGATCCATCTGACTCTGCCTTCAGAGTGCTGCGTGCGCCGCCACCACCACCTGGCTTCTTCTTCTTCTTCTTTTTTTTTTTTTTTTTTTTTTTTTTGGTTTTTCGAGACAGGGTTTCTCTGTGTAGCTTTGGTGCCTGTCCTGGATCTCACTCTGTAGACCAGGCTGGCCTCGAACTCACAGAGATCTGCCTGCCTTTGCCTCCCAAGTGCTGGGGTTAAAGGCGTGTGCCACCACCACCCGGCAACCACCCAGCTTCTAAATGGCTTTTGTGACTATCAAATCAGCCAATATCTTGAAAAAAAAAAATGTTACTATCGTATGCTGGCAAGGGTGTGGCAGAGGGAGCCTAGTCACAGCCATCACCACTGACGGTAGTGTAACATGCTGTGATCCTTTTGGAAAGAGAGGAAACCTACTGAGTAAAAGTCTAGAAGTGTTTAAAAACAAATAAAAAGAGAAAGGCTTTTAGCCCTGCGGGGTCTGGTGCTCCACACCTCTAATCCAGCAGTTAGGAGACTGGGGAAAGATCTAGGGTTCCAGTCAGCCTGGGTTAGTTAGTGAGACCTTGTCTAAAACACACAGGGAGGGCTGGGGAGATGGCTCAGCAGTTAGGGGCACTGGCTGCTTCTCCAGAGAACCTAGGTTCCATTCCCAGCACCCGCAAGGCGACTTACAACCATCTGTGATTCCAGTTCTAGGGATCCAGCACCCTCCTCTGGCCTCCACGGGTACTGCAAGCCATCTCTCCACCCTGCCTCCTTTTCAATTCTAGGGATTGAACCCAAGATCATTCAGCATGCTAGGCAGCATTCTATCACTGGGTTATAGCCCTGGCCAAATTTTTTTCTCAAACCTTAAAATACTAGTTCTGAAGAACTCAGAAATAGGATAAGAGACACATTCATCTGTATACACATTAATGTGCCTTCCAGGAAGTGGCTTTAGTGGAAGGACCCACCTTGCTCTCCTGGTTGCCATAGGCCAGGAGCTGCAGGCAGTCAGTGGTGATGGCCAGGAACTTAGGGTTGTTCTTGTTGAGCAGGGGCACCATCTTCTGCAGCCCATCCGCCAGGCGCACCGCCATCTTGGCGCCCTCCTGGTACAGCAGCAGGTTGTGCAGCGTGGTAATGGCGTAGAACAGGACAGACTCTACGGGAGAACTGAGGAGCAGGCAAGAACCCATGTGAGTCAGCGCCCGGAGCCCGGCCTGAAAGCTCGCCCCCGATCAACACCCCCATGCAAACATCCCTTTACCAAATGCCATCCTTCCTTGAGCATAGCCCCTCATAGCCCCTCTTTTTTTTTTTAATGTGTGTGTGTGTGTGTGTGTGTGTGTGTGTGTGTGTGTGTGTGTGTATTGGTGTGTTGGTGTGCATGAACGTGTATGGAGGCCAGAAGACAACCTCAGGTGTCGATCTCAGGAACACAATCCCCCTCCTTAGATACGAGGTCTCTTACTGGCCCAGAGTTCACCAGTTAGGCTAAATTGGCCGGCCAGCAAGCTCCATGAGTTCCTCCAGTCTCTGCTCCCCCAGTGCGGGGGCTGCAAATGCGCTCTACCACATCTAACATGTTTGCATGGGGGCTGGAGATTGAACTTGGGTCCTCATGCTTGAGAGGTCACACTTTATTGACTCAGCTATTCCCCCCACCCCACCCGCCAGACCCAGTCCCACTCCCCCTGCCCCTTTTTTTTAAGACAGATTTTCACTATGTATACCTGGCTAGCCTAGAACTCTCTGTATAGATCAGGTTAGCCTGGAATGCATAGAGATCTGCACATCTCTACCTCTTGAGGACTGGGATTAAAGGAGAGCACCTCCATGCCCAGCCAAGCTCACTCTTAGAGACATCGGCACACTGTGTATCTTCACTCCCGCCTCTGAGGTCCTGCATGGTACTAATTACATGCTAGGTCCCTGAACAGCTGAGTCACTACTGTGTGTAAGGTCACATAGGAGAAGCCCTGCGACAGCTTCAGAGGGGAGTGAAACCAGCCTCTCTACCTTCTAAGGACTCCCACTCAACATCAGTACAAGGCCAGGAAAGAGGGGGAAAAAGCTCATGGTCGGGTAGGGCTCAGACATGCTGTTCTCTGGTAGCATAGCCTCCCCCTTATCAACTCTGACCAAATCCACTCATTTGTCAAAGCCTCGCCCTCAGCGCCATTCTGCCTCTGGGCAATCTCAACCATTCTGTTGCTACAACTTACACTATATCCTAACAGTCGGCCTGTTGTTTATATGACTGTCTCTGGGTTGGGCTATGAGCAGCGGAGAGCCAGGATGGGTGTGGTGCTTAACATGTGTGTATGGAAGCCCAGGAAAGGGGTGCTGGGAGGCCCCTGGTTCCTGTGTTACCTGAGCATTCGGACTAGGGCAGGGATGCCTCCAGACTTGAAGATAGCGAGCAACCCCTCCCGGTGATGGGAGAGGTTGTGTAGGATACTGGTGGTGCATCGGGCTGTATCCAGGTCACTGGTGTTCTGCATGGTACGCACCACAGCCGCCACCAGCTGGGGCGAGCCCATTAGGGCACGGCGGGATGCCTCCTTCTTGGACAGCTGGTTCACAATCATAGCCGCCTTGGTCACCACTACCTGGAGGAAGTGTGTGAGACCTTGAGCATATGGTCCAGGCTCCTCCTCCACAGAGGGAAGGAAGGCACAGGACATGATATCCTCCACAGAGCCTAGAGGACCTGAGTCAGACTCCAGATGCTTTGTGGGGAGCCAGACTCATGGCTTCCTTCCCTCTGGGGAGAGCTAGCTTTATCCACCCCACCCCACCCCCACCTCCAGTCCCTTCACAGACCGGGTCCTCATCGTTGAGCAGCTTGGTGAGCTCAGGCAGAGCCCGGGTGGCCAACTCTGCATCATCTTGGTAGTTGATGAGATGTACGATGGCCGACTTGAGCAGCTGGGACGGCTCCGCCAGTCGCTGCAGATTGGTGGTCTGCCCCTCCACCTGGGTGGCCAGCAGTAGAGAACTGTCCTCCCCTGACACACCGGGACACATGGCCTCCCGAACCCGCTTGGCTCTGGCTGTCGTGGACATCTGGTACTCCAGGTCACCTGGAAGACAAATGGCACAAGGACTGAGCTACAAGAGATTTAGGGGGACCCTGAAGAGCAAGGTAAGCCATACAGACATGGCTCCAAGCTGCCTCATGCTCCACCAAAGTACAGGACATCACTCAGGAGTCTGTACCTAACAGGATTCTGGGAAATCATCAGTGCCATTGCTTTTATCACCCATCTAGCCCACCCGGCCCAGGGAACTCTATGACCACTAAGATCACAGCTATGACTGACTTGCTTTGAAAAGACTTGTCTGACACCTATCATTACAAAAGTGTCTATAGCGATTTATTTACTTACTGCAGAACAGTTCTAGGAAGTAAAAGAAGGGCCTCGCATTTGCTCAGCAAGCCACCCTACCGCTAAGCTCTATTCCCAGCCTTAAACAAGCAAACAAAAACAAACACTAGGGGCTGGAGAAATGGTTTTTCAGTGAAGAGCACTTACTGCTCTTGCAGAGGAACCAGGTTCCATTCCCAGCACCTATATGGTGGCTCACAGCCATAGCTAACTCCAGTTCCAGGAGGTTCAGGCACCCCCTCTGGCCACCATAAGTACTTCACCCGTTTGGTGCATATACGCACATACATACATGCAGGCATACACTCACACACTTAAAATATTAAAAATGTTTTAAGTTTCCCAAGCTGACTTTGAACTTACTCTGTACTCAGGTAGCCTTTGTACTTGTAATCCTCCTGCCTCAGCCTGCCAAGTAGCTGGGACATCATATACCTTTGCTACCATGGCCAACTCAGCAATAATTATTAACAGCTGTGGCTGGAGATGTAGCTCAGTTAGTAGAATGCTTCCCTAACAAGGTACCACTCAACACTGAATAAAAGGAGGCATGGTGGCACACTCATGGAATTACAGTACTCTAGAAGTAGCAGCAAGAGGATCAGAAGTTCAAGGTCATCTGTAGCTACATAATGAGTTTAAGACAGCTGAGGCTACGTGAGACTTTGTCTCAAAAACAAAGCCAAGGGCTGGACAGTGGCTCAGTAGTCAAGGATACTTGCTGTTTTATCACAAGGATCAGAGCTCAGATCCCAGCACCCACCCACATCAGGCAGCTCACAAACAATATACTCCAGCTCTAAAAGGATCCAAAAAGGGCGCCCTCTTCTGGCCTCCAACGGTACCCTCGCGCACACACGTGTATACATTCACATAGACACACGCACACACACAAATATGACAAACAAAAAAGCATAGCTAATGGTGGAGTACTTATGTTCATGTTTCCTTACAATGGGGTTAAGTTTCTCTGTGTCTTTCTTTCTAACTCACTTGTATCATCTTCTACAAATCTCTGCTCTAGTGCTAAAGTGACCTCATGTAATCTTACAACTAGGCAAGTGTAACACTAGCTCCATTATACGGTGGACACTGGACACGAAGGTCAGTGGACTCAGGAGTCCAAAGCCCCGCCCTCCTTCGCCTGTAAGCATCAGGGCAGTCATGGGACTAGACAAGCTAACTTCATTCTAATTACACTCTCACCCTCTGCAGAGTAGCAACTCTCTCCCTACATAGGAGGCCATATGAGTCCCAGAGCACCAGCCAAGATCACATGGCCAGTGGAGAGACAGAACAGGACTGTGGCTTTGAGAAGGTAGGAGCAATGGTCCTCAAGAGAAATACTGGGTTCTACCCCTGGGGAGGCTGGGGTTATTAGAAAAAGTCCCAGGTAGCCCTGCCATGGCAAATGTCCCAGTGCCCTAGTAGAGAGGCAGGCAGAAGGTTATTCTCTAACTAATGGGGAAGGAGAGGCTGCCCTCAGGGTTCTCCCACCTACATGCTTTACTTTAGCTCCCAACATGCACCTGGCCCTGCCAGGCCTACAGGCTCCTGCCTGGGGGTCAGGAAGGAGACACCTGGGACATGCTCATAGAGCCCCAATCAGCCACTGCGCTCACCCTGCAACTGTCCAGGCCCCAAAGCTCAACCCCTGGAATGTTTAGGACCCTGGGGGCATCTATGAGCGACAGTCCTAGAGACACACGCACCTCTGTCCCAGAGAGGAAGGAGCACCGGGACTGGTAGAGTATTTGCCTTTGTGACTAAATTGATTCAGCCACTCTGTGCCCCGTCCTTGGTACATCTGCATGCCTTGTGCTAGCCCAGTCTGGCTTGAACACTGTGACACTTCCACCAGACTGGGACTTGTTCCCAGCTTCTCTCATCAGACGTGTGTCTTCCCAGTAATCCCCAGGTTCCCACTGAGGGTAGCAATAAAGTCTCTCTGTGACATCCCTAGGATCCCAGAAGTCAAGAACTGTGGGCTCACTCTTCCAACCGCCGGCACCGCTGGGCAGAGTCTGTGCTTCCCTACACATTCAGAGTTCATGGAAATGATATCTGTGTCTGTCTCTGGGCAGCCACATGTTCCCCTTCAGACTTCCTATGTCTCCAAGAGTAGGAACTTCTTTCAAACCAGGGACCCCACCCCCTTGGTCTACCCCCCACCAGGATCCAGCCAGAGATTCTGCCCCCCTGAAAAAAAAACCCTGGAGTCCAGACCTTGGTTCTGGGGCACCCCCTGTGTATAGGTGGTGGTCTTCTTGAGTGTGTACTGCCTGCCGCAGGCATCCTCCTCGTCCATGATGCCCTTGCTGCTGACGGAGGGCACACAGGTATTGACACCTGAGTGGATGCCTGAGTCGTAGGTGTATGTCTGCTGCCACTCAGTCACCTTGATGGGCTGTTCAATCAGGTTCATCACCTCCATGGCGGCTGCTAGGGGTGAAAAACAAGAGCATACTGTTAGCTGGCTGGAAGAACAGAGCCACCTCTGGTTTCAACTGGGCTGCAGCCCTCTTCCCTGAAATCTGCCCTTCTCCTGATAGCCCACCTCAAGGGCCTCAGAAGATTGCAGACAGTGGGGTCCAGGCCAGGGGTAAAGGAGGAAGGGCACCCAGCCCAGAAAGAGAGGGGCCATTGTGGCTAAGCCCTGGGTGTGCATCCCCAGCTCTGGTGTGGAGACAGGAACCAGCCAGATGCCTCCAGCCCGGCCCCAAGCTCACTCACCAGCCTGACCTAACCCAGCATTTCCAGGGTCAAAGGAACTGAGGGCTTCAGGCAGCGGCTGGGGCCCGGCAGCCCAGCCCTCGCTCGGCTGCAGCTCCCCGGGGAAGGTTGCAGACGCTGCAGCACCCAGCCAGCCATTGGATGAGAGACTGGGTGGGGCAGGGAAGCTGCTAGACAGGTTTCTCTAGCACACCAGGCTCCCTCCGAGTTCCTGAATCTCACTTTCCCAGGTCCAGCCTAACCAGGCCCCCAGCTTTCCCAGCACTCTGAGCTCTACAGACCAGTTCAAAGCTTGGCTACTTACGCCCTAGCCAGCCCATCTCTCGGTTGGATGCCAGTGGCTTCAAACTCAGGTCCCACCACTCTCATAGACGGCTTGCTTCGAGGATAGCGCTTGGGAGGGACCCACTATGGATGGCACTTAGTAGGTGCTCAGTGTTGGGGGCCAGGGTGTTGCCGTCCCCCACTGCCTCCCCCCCTAGCATGTTTGCTCAGCTCCCCACTTGCTGGAACCCAGGCTAGCAGCATGGAGTGAGGCAGGCCCCTGGGGTGGTCACTGCTGATGAGGGCTCTCACCCCACTGAGGACTTGGACCCGCTTGAGGGCTCGTGAGCATCTGCATCCACTCGATGTGGGTTTCCCATTTGGTCTGTTTGGCCCCACGGCCGTGGGCACTGACCCCATCACCACCACTACCACCACCCAGACACAGGCAGCCAGAGAGAGAGGCAAGGGACTACTGTCTATGAGGGCCTACTACGTGCCCACATCTCTCACACATGCCTCCAGACTCAGAATGTCATCGTTCTCACAACACGGGGTTCAAGGCTTTGTCCCCCGATTCATCGAGGTAGCAACTGGCTAGAAATGGGACCAGAGAAAGGGCCAGCAAGCTTGATGGCGAGATCTTTTACCCTCTGCACTCCAATATGGCCTCAGAGAATGAGCAGAGCCCAGGCTAGTCCACTCATAAAATGGGGCGGTGCCCGGGCAACTCTCCAACAGGGTGTTCCACCATGATGGGGAACCTGGGAGAATGAGGGTGGGGCCCAGAGGCACCACCCCGGGAACAAAGAGAATCGGTGGGGGCCCCTTCCCAGAGCATGACGACAGAGGGGCATGGTAGAACACGCCTGTCATGCCAGTCCCGGGAGACCGGGATAGAGGGATCACCAGTGGGAGGCCGGTTACAGAAGGAGACACTGTTTCAAAGGAAGAGGGAAAGCTTGATGAATGTTCTCCCTGCCTTTCCCGGGCCATGCGGCCCCTCCCCTGCCACAAGCCGTCCTAAAACAGGTAGGAGCGGCACCAGCTCCCCGCTGCGACGCCGCCTCCCTCTATTCCCGCCACCCTGGGTGACTCAGAGTTTCATCTGGGGTTGACAAACAGCAGCGGGCCCAGGCCACCGACAGCAGGATCTGTGCCACCAGATGTGCACAGCTGCTCCCAGACACTTGCCAGGAGTAGCTATTTTAGAATACCCCCACCTTCTCATGCTCCCCTCCTCCCAGATCCAGCAGCAGCAAAAAGGCCAATGGCAGGAAATCAGGAGCTCCGAGGAGGCCAGCTCAGGCAAACCCTTAGCCTTCCCCTAGCCTGCCCTCCGCCCCAGGGTGGGTCCCAAGAGAGAAACGGAGGGGCTTGGGAGGAATGGGTGGGTCCCAGAAGTCACCCTTGGGAGAGGGCAAAACAACCAAACTCCAAGCTCTTGAGAAGGTGAAACCCATTGGCAATGACCCTCCAGTGCCCTTATGGAAGCGAAGTCAAGAGAGTTGCAGGACAGTAGCCCCTGTAGGCACGAACTCCCCAGTCTGACCACAAAGCTGACTTCCACAGAGATAGCCATCTAACCCTAGGAACCCAGAGAGACAGGAGAAGGCTCGTCCCAAACCACAGGACCCAGCTTCAGGGTAGAAGGGAACACTGTAGTCAAGGCTAGCCGCAGGAGAGGGGTTTGCTCACAGGCTGGTCCTCAGGCCCAGCTGGCCAGGCCTGGAGCCAAGGGAAGCCAAGGACTGGAGAGCTGCCCAGGGCCAGGCACGGGTCAAAGGACACCAGAGGGCAAGCATCCAGCTCTCTAATATCCAGTGAATTTCCGCCAGGCCTTTGCTGATTCCCAATTTCTAGGTGGGGAAACTGAGGCCCCACATTGCAGAAAAGGTGGTACTCTGCTCGATGCTGGGTCTGCCTTACTTTCAGGACCGGGATTTAGTCCACCTCTTAGAGACTGGAGGAAGCTGAGTCCTCTGCCCAAGGGGAGGAGGGGGAGAATAAGAATGAAGGTGCTCCCAGGTGGAGGACCTCCCACCTAAGCACCGGTCATGTCAGGGTCTGGTCTCAGCTCTACCACATGTGCCGGGGACCTTTGGGTGTTTTTTTTAACCGCTCTGGGTTTCGCCTACAGAAAGGCTGGCCCCGTGATCTCAGAAAAAACACTGGTGCCTCGGATTCGTAGGCAGTAGGGTTACCGCGTCAATGAAGGGAAGGTTGAGAGTGGAACAGAGAGAGAACACACCAGAACGCCTCACAGAGACAGCTATTGTGGTAACAGGAAGGCTGGTAGTCCAGCGTCAGACTGCACCCTCAATCAGCTTCCCCTTTCTCCCTACCAGCTCCTCAAGAGAGCCTGGGAAATTCTTCCACAACAAACGAAAGTACAGGTTTGTTCATTCCTGGGGTGGAGAAACCGCACCCTGCTTGGTCTCAGTATTCTCCACCCTGGATCCACAGGTCAGACCGTCTGCAGTGCCCCTGGACAGAGCCAGGGGTGGAAGTGTGGGAGACAGTGGCCGGGGCCCTGCCCAGGCACCGGGCCAGAGATGGGTCGGGACAGAGACAGACACAGGGCGGGTTTCCTAGTTGAATGGGGGAAGCTTTGTTTCGCAGTGGGACTCTGCTTCATGGCTGGCAGCAGGGAGGAAGAAGTTAGCTTAGAGATCACAGGGTGGAGCTGAGGGGCAGCTCAAAGGCAGGAAGAGAGAAGACACAGGCCCGTAAAGGGTATGCCAAGGGCCCTTCCCCCACTGGCTCCAGACTGGGGAAGAGCCCCGCCCTTCATGCCTGTTCTTCTGTAGAGCCAGCTGGGGTGCTGGCACCAGGCACCCTCCATCCAAGCTGTCCTGCAGAATGACGCCCAGTCCTGAATTTAAAAATAACCCTACCGGAGTGACAGCAGCCTCCGGCCTGGCCGGCACCTGTAGGGGACAGTCAGCACCAGGCACAGCGAGGCTGAGCTGCTACATGACAGTAAGACACATAGAAATACGCTCAGGAACAGGTTGCCGAGACCTCGGTACAGAAACAAAGCATGGGGTCACTGCATGGGGGGGCGGCAGGCAAGGCTGGGCTCCCCTACAGGTCCTTTGGGCCAGAGACTGGCACCCTAAACATACTCAGACCCACAGGCTTCTATCAAAGCAGGAGGGGAGTGGTGGGGGGGCATCTTTGCAGAGGGTCTCCATCAGAACCGACCCCTAACTGGCTCTGGACCGTTTTGGCAAGTCAAACCATTTACTTAGTCACGTGACCCCTTTCCTCAGCCTGTGAGTGGCCTGGACACAGCTGCTGCCTCCCTGCCTTCTTTCATTCAACCAGGAGCAGTAGCCAGTCCGGACACAACAGTCCTCCTCACCTCAGGAAGACTTAGAGGGGCCACCAGGCCCAACCTCCCCTCCTCACTGCCTCTGGACCCGGCTGGGATGTAGCCAGCAGACCTGCAGGCAGAAACACACTCTGTTATGATACAGACCGCCAGACAGACATAGGAACGTCTGTCCGTCCCCTGGCACCACATTCTACCATGGTGAGAGGCTCCTAGGCAGACACCATGACCCCCATCTGCAGAACAGGAGCCGTGCACGGCCAATGCTCAGAACAAGAGAAGACAAGGGAAGTTTTCTTTCCTTTTTTAAAGATTTATTTATTATGTATACAGTGTTCTGCCTGCATGTATGACTTTATGCCAGAGGAGAGCACCAGATCTCATTACAGATGGTTGTGAGCCACCATGTGGTTACTAAGAATTGAACTCAGGACCTCTGGAAGAGCAGCCAGTGCTCTTAACCTCTGCGCCATCTCTCAGAAAGGAACAAGGGAAGTTTTTTGAGGGGAAACCCTCACTTCCAGCCTGGCAGCCCAGGCCGGGTCATGGCTGAGAAGGGGTCTGGAGTAGAAGAGGCTCAGGCCATGACCCAGCTGCTGTTTGTTCTTTTCTGGGCTGCGTCCCAAAGCAAACAGAGCAGGGTGGGAAAATGAAGGGGATGTGTAGCCGAGGGAAGCTGCCCGGCCAAGTGGCCTGACCTGGGGAACCTCGGGGCTCCCCTGCAGAGGGCTCCAGCTGCAGCTGCATCCCTGCTGAGGACACTTTTTTTTGGGGACAGCATCCCAAGCCAGCAGATGAGTCCAAACCAGGACTCCTGGGAATGGAAAATCACTCCAGCTGTGACGAACCACTCGCTAGCACCACTGGAGCTTCGGCAGCCCCATTAGCAACAGCTGGATCCCAGCCAGTTAGGATATGATGTTGCATGGATAGAGCTGGACAGAAAGGACCTGGACACTTCGTCCCGTCCCTAAACAACACAGGCAGCAGAAAGTAAAAACTTTGCAAGAAGGCTTCAGGAAAACGCCTTGGTTGGGGCCGCTGAGATGGCTCAGCAGGTAAGGGCGTTTGCTGCTTAGCCTGATGACTTGACTTTAATCCACACCGTAGAAGGAGGGAACTGACTCTTGCAAGCTGCCCTTTGACTCCCACCTGTATACAGTGGCACACATGCCGCCCCCCCAAAAAAAAATGTTAGAAAAATAAAAAGTTGCCATGGTGAGGGTATGGGAGGGCTTCTCGGATAAGGAGCTTAAGAGTCAAGTGCTAAACCTGGCGGTGGTGGTGGCGGTGGTGGTGGCGGTGGTGGTGGCGGCGGCGGCGGCGGCGGCGGCGGCGGCACACACCTTTGATCCCAGGCAGAGGCAGGCAGATCTCTGAGTTCGAGGCCAACCTGGTCTACAGAGTGAGTTCCAAGACAGCCAGGGCTACACAGAGAAACCCTGTCTTGACACCCACCCCACCCCACCCCACCCAAAAAGGGTGAAGTGCTTGAATGGCATGCAGGAACACACACACAACCCGCTCCCCCCCATTGTAATCCCTGTACTGGGGAGGAATAAAATCAACCCCCCATTGTATACAGTGCACCCTTGGAAGGTAAGAAGCAGAGGGTTGGAGAATGGGGGAGGGGAAGGAAGGGTCAAGGTGGCTGCTTCACAAAGCTCAGATTAAGGACAACTTTTTATGCTCGCAAACTTTGGTGCACTTCTCGGTTTAAAAAAATGATGATCAGGGGCTGCAGAGATGGCTCAGCCGTTAAAAAGCACTGGCTGCTCTTTCAGAGGACCCGGGTTCAATTCCCAGCACCCACATGGCAGCTCACACCTCTCTGTAATTCCAGTTCCCGGGCTTGACACCCTCACACGCACATACTTGCAAGCAAAACACCAATGCATAAAAAATAAAAATAAATTTTAAAAAATGACGATCAACTGAGCGTGGCGGCACACGCCTTTGATTCCAATACTCAGGAGACAGAGGCAAATGGAGCTCTGTGAGTTCCTGGACAGCCAGGGATGCTAAGAGAGACTTTGTCTTTCTCAGGGAAGGGAGGTAGAGACTCCCCATAATGAGGTGGCTCATTGATTTATCAGCCTCTTCCCACCAAAGATAGACATAAGACTCTGTCTCCACCTTGGGGAAAGGCAGAGAAAGGTGAGCATCCTCCTCTGGGGCCTTCAAAAGGTTAGGAGGTCAGGAGGCTAGCACAGCAGACAAAGAGCTATATCTCTCTTCAAACCTAGCCCAGGAAGCTGCTGGAAAATGGGACAGTCCATCAGATTCCACCAGACATCCATCAGATTCCACCATGTCCCAGGAGAAAGGCCTCAGGGTGTCTATCATCTGCAGAGACACAAATCCCAGTGACCTGTCCTGACCAATCTCACCACCTTTTTTATCAGAGAGTTATGGGGCCAGCCAGCTACTGGATGCTGGTTCCCCTACAGCCATGTGGTTCTTCTCCCCAGAGTCCCCAAACAAAAAGTTTCCTCCAAGGACTCAATAGATCTCAGACGACTATTCACCCACAGGAAGTACCTCAGGGCAGGATGGCCCTCCTTAGAGGAGATTCAACTATGAGCCTCCACCTGCTCCTCCTGTTCAAGTGAAGACCTCCTCCCCAGAGCTGGAGAGACGGCACAGCAGTTAAGAGCACTTACTGCTCTTGGAGAGGACCCAGACTAGTTCCCGGAACCATATGGCGGCTCACAGTCCTCTGTAACTCAGGTTGCAGGGGATCCAACTCTCTTCTGGATAGGAAGTCTTTTCTTCGGTCTAGCCTCTATGCTTTCCTTAAGGACATCTATCCCCGCCTTGTTCCTGTGGCCTTAGGATGCTAGAAAGCCACAAGCCCATCACCCTGGGTGGCAGTCAGCCAGAATGACTTCATTCTCCCTCTGTGCTTTTCAATCAAGGCTCCTCGCTTAGCGGTCTCTTCTCTAGGATCAGTAATCATTACGCTGTGGTTCCCTCCTGATTTTGTTTTGTTTTTCGCGACAGGGTTTCTTTGTGTAGCCTTGGCTGTCCTGGATCTCACTCTGTAGATCAGGCTAGCCTTGAACTCACAGAGATCCACCTGCCTCTGCCTCCGGAGTGCTGGGATTAATGGCATGCACCACCACCACCACCGGGCCTCTGCTCCTGATCTTAAGAATAGGACAGTTTTTAGGCCATACCAGTACACAGGCTGAACCTAGCCCCCAGATCCTACTTCCAAGCCCATCCTGGTACCAGGAACTGGCAGAGGGGCCTAAATCAGTCAGACCTAAGACCACCATGTGCCACCAAATCCTCCCTCAGGGCTAGGGCTCTGGATGACAGGCAGCACCCACAACCTCTCACCCTACTCCCAAAGGAAGGCCCTCCTGGGCACTTACCACAGTCCAGATGCTAGGGTCTCCAGCCAGGACAGCCAGTTCTCCAAGCAGCCTGGCTGTGCTAACTGGCATGATCTAGCAGGACACTCACCCAGACCTAAATCTGACTCATGTGTCTCTATTCTCCAGAGAGCACCCCCCACCCCCTCTAACTTGGCACACTTGGTGAACACTAGTGAAGCCAGTAACTCCCACTTCCTATCCAGGGTCCAGCTCAGAGAGTTCTGACCCATGCTCTCCTCTCTGGTCTCCACTCACTCCCACCCTCACGGCTCCTGGTCCCGAGGAGCAGCTGCCTCACCGCCAAGCACTGGGGAGGTTTCAGAGCGCTGGCAGTCAGGATGGTGAGTCACCCCCACCTGACAAACCTGTCCTGCCTTCACCACCCCCACCCGTCTAGCAGGGCTTTTCTGAATTCCCTTCTATCTGTGGAGCTGAGGTCCTCACAAGGGGCAGTAGACAACTTCCAGTGAGGGCTACAGATGTAACCTACTTGGTAGAAGGCTTGATCTAGTGTGTATGAAGCCCTGGGTTCGATCCCCAGCACTGTACAAAGCAGCTACAATGCCGCACGCCTGTAATTCCAGCACTTGGGAGGTAGAGGCAGGAGGATCACACGTTCAAAGTCTGGACTGGTGAGCTGGTTGGTTGGGTTCAGGCTAAATTCGATCCACCGGACCACAAGGTGCAAGGGAAAAACTAACCCCTGAGAAATGGTTCTCTGATCTCCACAGATGTGGAGCCTGTGCATGCTCAAACACACAGGCACACATGCAAAATAAATCTAATGATAATAATAATGATGATGATGATAAATGGTTTAAAAAGTTTGCTAGGCATGGTGGCACACCTTTTATCCCAGCACTCAGGAGGCAGAGGCAGGTGGATCTCTGTGAGTTTGAGACCACCCCAGTCCATATAGCAAGTTCTAGGCCAGCCAGGGCTGCATGTTGAGACCCTGTCTCAAAAAGAAAGAGAGAGAGAGAGAGAGAGAGAGAGAGAGAGAGAGGAAGAAAGGAAGAAAGAAAGAAAGAAAGAAAGAAAGAAAGAAAGAAAGAAAGAAAGAAAGAAAGAAAGAAAGAAAGAGCTCAAGGGCAACCTCAGAGGCTAGCCTGGGCTACATGAGACTCTGTCAAGAAAGGAAAATGGGGAGGGGAGAGCTGGTCCCATCCAGAGGCTGAGGATGGGGCTCCATGGGAAAGAGTTTGCCTAGTTTGGATTTGATCCTTAGAAAAGAAAGATGAGAAAGAAAAAGGAAATCCTTCCCCAGTTGTAGTGGCGCCAAACAGCAGAACAAGTCTGAGCTTAGAGAAGAAGGCTCCCTTGAGTCTGGCTGTGCAACACTGGGCAGCTTCCTACCCTTCTCCGAGTTTCTACGGACGGAATTAACCGCACCTGCTGTAAGGCGAGCATGATTCGTGAGAACCCCAGTGAAAGGGCTTGGTACCATACAGTCGTCCGGCTTGGCGTTACCATCAGTCAAGTACCTACTGGGTAGACGGATTTATTGTTCCTGTTTGCCAAAGAGGTCGCTGAGCCTCAAAAAGGCAAGGTACCTTAACCCAGGTAAGGAGACACTGCTCAGGGACACAGGCCAGGTCAGTGCAAGTCCATGCCCCAGTGCTCAGACTGTCCCATCAGACTGTCTCTCTGGATCACTGTTCTCCTGGGCACCAGCCAAATGTGTCACCTGGTTCTAAAGTAGCTGTGCATGGGGACAGACCTTCCTCTCCCGGGTGCAATGGCCCGTGGGCCCCCAGGAAGGGAAACAGCCCACCAGGCTCCCTCCGCTTGGCCTTCCGTTCCCACAGGCTGCATTCTCCAAGCTCAACCCTAGCAGGCCAGACGGCAGCGGCTCCAGAGGGAACGGGGTGGAGCCCGGGTGCGGGGGAGGCTCCCGTCACCCAAGCCCAGACTTGATCTGGCAAGAAATGACTAATCGGATCCCTACCTTCGCTTCCCTCCCTCCTGTCCAGTCAGAAGCCAGCTTGGGCCAGGCACCTCCTAGCCATACTTCCTCAGTATTGTCTTTTCATCACAGCCACAAACCAGATTAGCTAAACTAATCATTTAGCTCACGTAATTACAATACCTTCCCCTCCTCCACCTTGGCACAGAGAGGGGGAAAGACAGGTTGCCTGCACCTAAACTCCATGCCCCTGGTGCTCCCTAGAGGTGGTCACACATGCTTTACCACCCACAGGACTGAGTCTGATCCCCACTTAAGGGCTTACTCCAGGGGAGAGGGTCTGATCTCCACTCTCCCTTCCACAACCAAGTGTCAAGGCTTCCCAGGTGAGTCAGAGCCCGGATGACCCTCCCTCGCACCCCATCTTCCCCCTGCCCCAGGCTAGCCCTGGCATTCCTGCTCTGTCCCCCAAGGAGGCTGAGCTCCAAATACCTCTATGTAAAGACCACACTTCAGATTTGTATAAAACCAGTGCAAGAAGCCTACTAGAAGTTGGCAATTCCAGCCAGAGACGAGCTCTGAGCTCTGAGCGCACCGGGGACAAGGAGAGGGAGGCCGCTCACACTGTTCAGCCTGAGGGTGCCTGGCACGGAAGAAGCCTTCCACAGTAAAGACTTCCTCCTGTCCCACTTTCCTCGCCAAACACGCAGGAAAAGGGTGGGTGGAGAAGGGACTTCAGGCCATACTCTGCACCTTCATAATTTAGAAACCCAGCGAATGGCAAGCAACATTCCGGCCCTATGCACTCCCGCCTCAATTGTCAGCCAGCTAAATAAAATGGGGAATGGAATGGGGGGGGGAGGAAAGACTAACACCCTCCCAATCTTTCAGTTTGGCTCAGCCCTGCCCCACCCCCCATTCCTGGGGAAGGGGCAGAGAGCTCAGGAGGGAGAGGCACTTAGCAGGCCTCATATAAGGGGGTGTGGTGGTCCCCGGAGGAGGTGAAAGGGAAGGAAGAAGATACTTCCCCTTTCTGCATCCCCCCCGCCCCCCACCCCACACATTGGTCTCCACCTCGGGCCTTAGGGGCCTAGGAAACAGGATGGAGGTGGGGGCAGGGAGAACAGGGTCAAAGCGCAGGCACTGGCCCATGCTCAGCCGGGCTGGGGGAAGGGGCTTTCCTCCGAGAGGCATCCATCCCCAAGCCTGGACTCAGCTCTGAGCAAGAGCACAGGAAAACCCCAGAGAAGGCTACCATGGCTACTTTCTCCTGGAAAGTTTGTTGCGAGGGATTTCTCAACAGTAATGGTTGCCGAAGTAAAAAGGTATCGCTGTTTCCCTATCAACACTCTGGAAAACACGGCTACTGAAAACGGGGCGAACGCTTCTTAATTCTCTCTACTGGCCCAGACTCCAGGCCAAGCCACCAGTGTCTGACATCGGTAGGGCACCGAGCCCAGACTCTTGACCAGTTTCTCCGTCACCCCATCCCACCTCGGTAGGAGAAGGCACGGCTATGTGCGGAGGGAGGCGCCACAGGTACAGCCCCGAGCTGAAGGCCAGGGCCTCAGTCCTCCAAGAGCTCACCTGCTCTGTTCAGCAGGTGGGGACCGCGTCTCTGGGAAAATGTGCACTCGGCCCCCACAGTTGGGTAAGCTGGGCGCAGACAATAGGGCCCCACCCAGGCCTGGGGGAGTGGGGAGGGAGGGAGAGCGAGGATGACGCGTGGGGTGGGGTGAGGGTGGCCCCAAAGAGACTAGGCAGCAAGTTTCCCGAGCGGTAAAATCCTGTCACCCTGAGCTCCAGGACCAGGTGGAGCGGGTCAAAGTCTGCCCCGTCAGCTCGGGCCGAGAGTCTGGGACGCCGCGTCGGGCAAGCTCCTCGGGCCCTGGGGGAGGCGCGAACTCCGAAGCACCTGCCCTAGTTCCTCCCCGCCCTTCTCAGACCAGCGGTTCATGGAGCCTGGTGGGGCGCTCCAACCCGGATCGCTTGTCCCAAGGGTAACGCGCCCAGGACCCCAGCGCGCCCCCTGTCGCCGGTGCAGGGTGCGCTCCCTAGCACCCGCCCTCACCTGCCCTGAGACGTCTGGAACCCGCCTCTGCCGCTGACTGTCCCTTCTCTGCCCACAGTGATACATACGTACCCCGATCGGATGTACCTGAGCGCGGAGCCGGGCCGGGCCGAGTCGGGTCGGGGTTGGGCCGGGAGGGAGCCGGCGCGGGTAGCGAACTGAGCTCGGCGCGCTCGGGCGGCGGCTGCTCCGGACTCTGGCCAAGGCAGCAACTCAGTAACCGAACAAAAGGCAAAGGGACCTGACAGCCAAGCCACACCTCTCGCCCCCTCGAAGCTCCGCCCCCTAGGGAGACTCCCACCCGCGGAGGCGAGCTCACTGGCTGCCCCGCCTGACTATCCCATCGAGGGGCGGAGCCTCGCGCACGGACCTTTACCACGGCCGCCTCTGTTTATGCGCTCACCATTGGCCCCAGGGACTGCCAGTCGGCTCTGGGGTGGACGCCAACTTGAGGTCTCATCCTCACTCTGCATCTATTGGCAAACAGAAAGTTTCTTCCTTATGATTGGACAGGGGGCTGTCAGTAAGACTGAGGAAAAAGCCAATGGAACAGGTGGGGCGTGCCTTGCCCCACCCTAGCCCTGAGCAGGTAAGACTCATTACTCTCCCCTTCCCCCTACCTGTCCAACAGGTGAGTCAGGGGGCGGCATGGGAAAGGACTGACGCCTTCACTGGCCAGCCAACTCAGCGTCAGGCTTATTCATTCTTGCCCTAACGTAGTAATAAGATGTTTGTAAAGCATTTCATAGGCTTTGTGCTAGGTTGGGATTCCTCCCCTCTACAAAAAAGAGTGTTCCTTCTGTTTAGAATTAGCCTGGGTTTGGGTTCTCCCCTTAATCTTTGTATGACCTCAGGCCAATTAGTTCACCTTTCACCCTGTTTCTTCTCATCTGTAAAGTGGGTTCATTAGCTTTATCTATCTTAGGTTGGAGATTAAATGAAGTAAGCTTTGTGGTGTACTTAAACAGCTGAGCAATATCAGAATTTAAACCAATGATCTGGTCAGTTCGAGACAGTTCTTAAAAACTGTTGGAGGCAGGGATTTAGCTCAATGGTAGAGCGCTTGCCCAGCAAGTGCAAGGCCTTGGGTTCGTGCCTCAGCTCCGGGGATAAAATAAAAAAAAAGAAAACTGTTGGAGGGAGGTAGTATTGCATACCTTTAATCCCAGCACTCAGGAGGCAGAGGCAGGAGGATCTCTGAGTTCGAGGCCAGCCTGGTCTACAGAGCGAGTTCCAGGACATCCAAGGCTGTTGCACAGAGAAACCCTGTCTCAAAAAACAACAAACAAACAAACAAACTAAAAACAAAACTAAACAACTAAACAAAAAAAAAACTGTTGGAGCAACAAAATGATCTGCATTAAGAGAATATTTTTAATGGACTTGAGTGACAGTTCAGCTGTACAAGCCTGACAACCTGAGTTTGATACCTGGAGGAGGGAGACAATGGAGTCCCACAGGTTGTCCTCTGACCTCCATTTTCCTGCCTTGGTACAGGTGCCACACAGATAAAAGAAAATAAAATGTAATGAATTTAAAAACGAAGCTTCAAAGAGGTCACAAGTCTAGGAAATATGGTGCACTCCAAACTAGAACGCCTTCTTATTTCAAGTCCTACCAAATCCCAGAAAAATAGTTTGGCTCCTAAGCAGCAGAACAGGAGAAGGGTCAACGTGTGTGAGTGTGGGGTGGATAACACCCCAGGGAGAAACAGACTAAAGAGCAGCGATTCCATCAAAGATTAAATGACGGTATCAGGAAGCTTTGGGGGAGCTTGGGAGGAAAGTTGGACATTAGATGGAAAGAAAGTACGCACAGGCCTAAACAAAAGGGGGCAGCAAGCCCCTCCATAGTGGGCAAGGCTGGTTAGCTATCCGAAAGAACTCCAAACAGACAACTTAGGAAGACGTGGGTATTCCCTCCTGTGGTTGATGAGATAAGTGCTGTTGTAGCTGCACCATGAACCCAGGGTCCTACATGGGGTCCATTCATTCAACACAAGTACTGAGCACCAACTGTATGCTATGCTAGGGGCCAGTTTAGACCCTGGCTGCACAGAAATTTAAAAGTATCCTAACTCTCAGAAAGCTTATAGAGTGACAAGACTAAACAGCCTGTGTGGGTGGGAGTCGGGAGAGTGGCTGTTTAGAAAAGGATTTCCTGAACACACACACACACACACACACACACACACACACACACACACACACACACGAGAGCTTATGGGCTAAAATAACTCCAGATGAAGGTATCCTAACAGTCTCTTTGACTACAGTTCCCCAACAGGGAAAGGAATGAGGTTTAACTTGTTCTCTTCCATCCAATAAGTCTTCCTGGAAGGGTCAGAAAGATAGCAACATCCCAGATCCAGTTGCAGCTACACATGCCAGGTTGCCAGGACCACTCCCCTACGCTGTTTCCCTGACCCCCGCCCCTTCCAGTTTACCTGGGGATCTTTATCTCCACCTAATCCCTGCCCCCACCTGCCTACTTGCCACCCTCCCCGTATAAAGCAGTGATCAGCCCAGGGCTCAGGAAGCGATAGCTCACCATCTCAAGCTGCTGCCTCTGCCAGGTTCCACCCTCCTCCCAGTCCGCCCACCCAGTCACACACCACTTCTAAACCCCTCGCAGGTTTCTCTGCTCCGCTGAGCCCTTCAGCCAACCGGCAGCAGGGGAGGGGTGTGGGGAGGGCTGTAGCAAGCCTAGGTGGAATTGGGGGGAGGGATTGGGGCTTCTGAATAAGCTCTGTGTACCTCCAGAACGCACCCCTGCTTGACTTAGTATGTAACAAGCCACAGCACGTCTTGGAGGCCGCGGGTGGAGGCTCCAATGTGAAAAGCAGGGCCAGCTCCTCCCAGATGGATGGATTTCCTGTGTGTTTCCTAATCTCCTACTATGTGCCTGCCAAGCACCGGGGCTTCGTCTGCATCTGAGGATACAGAAGGGAATCAGAAAACACTCTTTCCTGGAATCAGCCATCTGCATATGGGATTTGGTCTCCTGGTGGGGAGGGATGTACTTTGGAATAGAGCCGAGTACCACTGTGACCATGGCCTCCTTTGCAGCTTGAACTTGAAGGAGAGGCCACAAGGCCATCTTACCCAATCTTCTGCTTCCCAGCCTTTAAAGGCAAGAATTTTAGTATTTGACAGATCTCCAAAAAAGGGAAATTTTCCAGTCTCCCTTATAGCAAATGCCCTTGTCTCCTTTTTCTGACAGTGGTGCATTTCTTCTGATGTCTAGCTCCAACTCATGGCCCTGCAGTTTAACCTCATTTCTCTTGCCTGGAGCTCAGTAGGAGTGAAATCCTTGGACCACCAAGACGTAACCGATTAACTCAACCTTGCAGCTTTCTGGAGCTTCAGAGTCCGGAGTAACAGGGCAACGACTGGCCCATCCCGCGCTCCCCTGGAGACAGAAACCAACGATAAAGAGGAGGGACTGTGCACCTGGGAGCCTCTTCAAGGCAAAGGTGAACATTAATCAGACAGTGTCCAGAACAGCCCGGCCACCTCCCTGGCTGATGTCATTTCTCTCTCGTGTTCCATAGACCTCTGGGCCATATAAGGAGAGTTTCTGTTCTTTCTTCTTCTTCTTTTCTAATTATTATTGTAGTATACATGATGGGTGGGTGTGTCGCAGCATGCCCTTGAAGGTTGGACAACTTTGTGGAGTTGGTTCGACAATTCCTATTATTTTTATGTGGGTTCTGGAGACTCAACTCAGGTTGTCAGGTTGTCTACACAGAAACACCTTTACCCACTGAGCCATCCCACCAGCCTGGGTTTCTGTTCTTCATTTGAACTTAATCCTTATGCTGTGGACAGCCTCCTGATGGATGGCAGTCATTTGGAACTATAGAATACACACACACACACACACACACACACACACACACACATGGGTATGTACACACACACACACACACACATACACAGAGACCTTTTCTTCAGCCTCAGGTAGCCTAAGAGATGGCCACTGGTAGAAAGGATAAGGCAGGCTTACCTTTGAATCAAGCAGGGACCTCCACCCTGGCTTTTCTAACAGTAACAAAGAGAACCAGCTACCAACAGCTGAAGCTTTTCTGGGCAGATCTGAATCAAAGGCAGCGTTAAAATCTAAAGGCATCATGGGCATGTGTATCTATCACTCCGGGTGCAGAGCCATCCTTAGGCCTAGGGAAGAGGCCTTCTGTCCTGGGTCCTACCCTTTAAAAGCCCAGACTTTTCATCCTTGTCCTGGCCTTCCTAGGGTTATGAGTCTCCACCCAGAGCCAAGGAGGAGAGAAGGCTGCACAGAACTCACAACTCCACACCGGGTACCAAAAACCCTGGCCCCTGGCGTTCCTTGTCTAGCATGGACTCTGCTTCTAAACCTACAACTCTTTTTCTTTCTTTCTTCCTTCCTTCCTTCCTTCCTTCCTTCCTTCCTTCCTTCCTTCCTTCCTTTCTTTTTCCAAATTTGAAGCAAGCTTTAATCAAATACTGGCTAGGTGGATGGGCTCTGGCCTGGTCTATACCCAGGTTCCTGGGAAATGGTCCTAAGCCTATGAATCTTTCACGATGTCTCTTGTCCCGAAGGTCCTGGCACTTGTGGGTGGTAAGCCAAAGACATTACAAGTTCAGTTGTGGCAAGGTGGAAAGAAGGATACAGCCCGGGATACACACACTAGTGCCTCCTGGGATACACACATTAGTGCCTCCTCATGCACGTGTAGGGCTGAGGCAGCTTTGTGTTGTGGCCAAAGGCAGAAAGAGCAAGGAAGATGTCCCAGGGGCTGGGGACAATTCTCCCTGGGGCTATCATGTTCTGACAGAGGGAGAATTCTAAAGTCCTTCCTGGCCTTCACTGGCTATTGTGGGCCATTGTGGGGTTCTCTTGTGCTGGGTTGCTTATTTCACAGATTGCTCTCTTGCTCGGAAACTCATTATCGATCTTCGAGCCTCCGCAGGTCCTCTGGCCCATGCCCACGGAAGTTGGGGGTGGGGCTTGTTCAGCATGACCCCTTCAGGGCTAGACAGGGGCACTGACTGCAGAAGACTTTGGAAGTCTCTGAACTCCCTGCTGGAGGGATCCCCACTCCAGCTGGAGCTGGAGCAGTCTGGAGGTGGGGTGGGCCCACTCCCGGCCATCCTTGTGGCACTTCGTTCTGGGGAGCAGCCTTGAGGCCAGATGCTGCCCACAGCTGGTCCTGTGGGTGTGCTCCCAGCCAAGGAAGGCTCCTAATTACAGAGGTAGCTCCAGCGACAGGCATGACACTTCACAGCGAGGCATGTGGGCGGGATGGAATGCCAGAAAGAAAACAGGGAGACAAGAAAACAGAGATAGAGGAAACAGAAATAGTACCGGCCAGGGCCAGATACCAGAGGTCGGGGGTGGGGGAGGGGAGCCCAGAGGAGCTCTGGACCTCTTTAGAGAACGTCTGTCCTGGGCTGTCCCTCTTAACCACTACAGCCCCTCCAGAATGAAGTCCTAGGACACTGCTCCCCTTTAGCCCCAAGCCCCACCAGTGAAGTCTCAGGACAGGCTTGTGACATGGGCGTGCTCTGAAGTGGGTCTTGTGGGAGCTCCTGGGCAACCGCCAGCAGGTCCCAGCCGAGCAGTTTTTTGGGGAAGGGAGGGTCCAGTGAGCCAATGCCACCTGAGTCACTCGGCTTCCTGCTCCTGGCTTGGGCGACTCCATGAGCAGACTGATACAGGTGGAGCGCCACCTGCTCCGCCAGCCTGCCTGCCCCTCCCTCCCTCCCTCCCTCCCTCTCCCCTCCACAAGCCCTGGGAAATGCCTGCACTAACCTGGAACCCTTCCCACAGAGAAGCCATTGCTCCTGAGCAAGCTTGCACCTGTGCAGGTGGTCACACCTGCTCTGGGACACACACCACACACACACACACACACACACACACACACATACACACACATATACATACACACACATACACACACATATACACACATACACACACATATACACACACATACACACATACACATACACACACATACATATACACACACACACACACACACACACACATACACACACACATACATACACACACATACACACACATATACACACATACACACACATATACACACACATACACACATACACATACACACACATACATATACACACACACACACATACACACACACACATACACACACACATACACACACACACATACACACACACATACACACACACATACACACACATACACACACATACACACACATACATACATACACACACATACACACACACATACACACACATATACATACACACATACATACACACACATACACACACACATACACACACACACACACACACACACACACACACACACACACACTTCTCGCCTACCTTGCAGTTGGTGGGAAGAAATGCATCCCCATGCCCACGCACACACAAGAAAACTGAGGCTGGAGCCAGGAGAGTGACTTGTCTATGGCAGATGAACCGCAAATGTATAGAAGGGCTGGAACCAGAACCTTTGTCTCCTGTCCACTGGGCCATCTCCCAAACGACCTCTGTTTCCAACCCAGGACAAGTGGGGTTCTGGGGGAAGAGGAAGCAAGGACTGATGCTTCAGGCTTGATCTCTGTCATCTGAAGTTAGTCTTTAGGAACACTTTGGGTTAGACAGCCAGGGTAGAAGGTGGCGGATGGGCGCAGATGCTGAGGCCACTCTCTCCCGAGGCTCTAAACCAGCAACCTAGACCTTATTTCCTCTAAGTCAATGGTGCCCAACAAGCAGGGCCACCTCGATAGATGAAGCGAAGAGGCCACCAGACACACCTCCTAGGTCTCCATGACTCCGTAAGAATTGGGGCAGGACTGAAAATCCAGGGCCAGGACCCCAGGGAATGGGAGAGTTGAGATCCTTGAATATTTCATCAGCACTTCAGCTCCAAGTGAAGCAGCAGCCAACTTACAGCTCATGGATAATTTATGATCCCAACAGAGAACCTGGAAGTAGCGAGGGGGAGGGGCACTGAGGGGGAGGCAGGACCAGGCTGTGGACAGGACAAGTGATGGAGAGAGACGCCATGGGGATGGGAGTGTGTATGAGAGGTCGGGGGCAGGGTCTCCCGGCACCAGAGACTTTTCCAAGTTTGAGGATACCAATATATTAAAAATAAATAAACAACTCCGAGATGCTGGAAATAACTGCTAAAGGTTAGAGTCACAGGACAAGCATTTTCTGACTCCCAGGCCTGACCCTGCGACTGTGACGGAGTGTATAATCTCCTCCTGAGATAACAAAAAAATGTAATGGTTCTGTGTGACTGTGAGGCCCTCAAATAACCTACTCCACACTTGGGCAGGCCAGGGAGAAAAACTAGACTTCCCACTTGGACTGGCTGAGCCATCTCTTGTCAGCCTCCTCCTCCAGGAGGACCTTAAAAATTTAGCCAAGTAGTTAAGGGCAAAGGAGGCAATCAGGTATGGCCACCTCTGACTTCATCCAAGGAACATGATATTACACCCTCTTCCTCCTTTTTTTCCGGATAGAGTTTCACAAAACCTAGGCTGGCCTCAGAGCTGCTATGTCGTTGAGGATGATCTTGAACTTTTGTTTTGTTTTTTTGAGACAGGGTTTCTCTGTGTAGCTTTGCGCCTTTCCTGGATCTCAATCTGTAGACCAGGCTGGCCTCGAACTCACAGAGATCAGCCTGCCTCTGCCTCCCAAGTGCTGGGATTAAAGGTGTGCGCCATCACCGCCCAGCGATCTTGAATTTTTAATCCCCCTGCCTCCATCCCTGGAGTGCTAGGATTACAGTTCTGTACCATCCTACCTGGTTTATGTAATACTGAAAATGGAACCCGAGAGCTCCATGCATGCTAGGCAAAATCTCTGAGCTACACCCCCAGCCTCACAAATTTCTTTCTTTTTAAAGGAAAGCTGGTGAAGGTGACTCCCAATGGAAAACGTTAAGTTCTCTTGGCCTCCGCTTTCCTCATGACCTTAGAGAATCCTTCCAGGTCGTGTAGAGGTCAAGCATATGTATGTGGGGAGAGGGCAAACAAGCACACCCTCCCCCCTGCCTCAGTTTCCCCACCTGAGTCATGGGCAGAAAAGGCACTCCTATACCAAGGGCTGTTTCAGGGGACAGAAGAGATGCTATCCAGGAGCCTTGGCGCCGGCTGAGACCCAGGGAGGTAGTGATTATGAGGTGATGGGCCCACAGGCTGGGCCTGGGATTTCAGTTTCTGCTAGGGCTGTTTGCTGGGCTCCCAGCAAACTCCCATCCAATCCCTTCATCTTGGAACTTGATTGTAAAAGGAGCCAACTAGAGCTGTGTGTTAGCCCAGATCAGAGTTGGCCCCAACTCTGGAGCCCCTGGAGTCTGACCCAGACTCTTGGGGGCTCAGTTTCCCCATCCATGAAATCAGGGCCATCTTCCAGGGCTGACCTTGGAGAGATACTATAAAAGAGGGCCTGGAGGAAGGCCAGAGTGGGGAGACAAGGATGATGGCCCCCGAGGCCCTGTGGGCTTTGTTAGTCTAGTAAAGTTATTAGCTCCGGAGCCAGCTTGACATGGAGAAGGGCCCCTTCTTTGTCCCCAGAAAAGACTCTATTCTCAAACACAGGCAACATCGGATAAGAGTTCTTCCTTTTCTTAATTTTTAACTTTAAAAATTGTATGATGGGCTGGAGAGATGGCTCAGGGGTTAAGAGCACTGGCTGCTCTTCCAGAGGTCCTGAGTTCAATTCCCAGCAACCATATGGTGGCTTACAACCATCTATAATGAGGTCTGGTGACCTCTTCTGGCATGCAGACAGAACACTGTATACATAATAAAAAATATTTTTAAAACATAAATAAAAATTGGCCGGGCGGTGGTGGCGCACGCCTTTAATCCCAGCATTCGGGAGGCAGAGCCAGGCGGATCTCTGTGAGTTCGAGGCCAGCCTGGGCTACCAAGTGAGTCCCAGGAAAGGCGCAAAGCTACACAGAGAAACCCTGTCTTGAAAAAAAAAAAAAAACCAAAAAAATAAATAAATAAATAAAAGAAAATAAAAATTGTATTATATGTATGGGTGTTTTGTCTCCAAGTATGACTGTGCACCACACATGTGCAGTGCCCCCAAAGGACAGAAGGGGGCAGCAGATCCTCTGGAACTGGAGTTACAGGCAGTTGTACAGAGTTGCCATGTGGGTGCTGGGAATCAAACCCAGGTCCTCTGGAAGACCAGCCAGTGCTCTTAACTGTTGAACCATCTCTTGAGCCTCTTTAAGTATTCTTTTCAAGGCTGATCCCATCATAGTAGGTTGTCAGTACTGACATTAGCGCCATGAAAGTTGTAAGCAGTACCCCACTGCTAAATTTGGCTGAAAAAAATATATTTTCAGGCTAAGAAGGGAATTTATTCCTTTGGAATAAATTTATTCCTTTGGAATAAATTTACTGGAATTTGGGGTGGGGGGGGTGCTAATGGAACTCTCTTTCTTCCTCTGATCATAACTCTCAGGATTCAGGAAGCAACTATCCTGTGTCCCCAACAACTCTGTCCCAGGCCACCCAACATAAGACTTAAATCCCATGGGGCTGACATCAGGACTCTATTCCCCAACTCCTTCATTTTGTATTCCCACCTTCTTTTCTTCCCCTCTTCTCTTCCCCACTCTCCCTTTGTAATTCCTTATAGGCTAAACATAGTAGGCGCTCTATAGCCCACCGTCCTCCCTGGCCCCAGCTGACAGCCCAAAGCCCAGGGCCTCTCCCTTCCTTCAGACCATACCACTTCACTTCCCCTTCTCCGAGCATCACGTGGACTAGAGGGGGCAGTTTTGAGGGTGGTAACAATTATCAAGTACCTGGTACTTGGGAGGCACTTCGCATTACAGAGTTCTGCTTTCATATGGATGGATCCAGAACATTTCTGTAGCTTCTCTTGAGTTTGGTCTGATTGTGTGAGGTCACATCCTGGTGTTTTCTGCCCATCCCACACCTCCACCCAGCATACTGTTGAGAATGGCAGAGCTGGTGGGGTGTTGTAGGAAGGGTGAGTGGAGGTGAGAACATCTGGACTGGGTGGGGCTGGGAGAGTGGGCTGGAGGGCCCACGCGGAGACTGGCTGGGACTCTGTCTCACCGGTTTGGGGAGCCAGCTGGCTGGGCAATGGGAGAGGCTCACATTAGGGAGAGATGGGAGGGGCTGGCAGCTCCCTGAGAAAGGGGAGCTGAGTGAGGCATGCTGGACTGGCTGAGCACCTGGATGGGATTCCTAGGGGGTAGCCAACTAATACACACACACACACACACACACACACACACCACAAATACATTCAGATGCATACTCAAACACAGTCACACATGTAAACTGAAACCCTTCAGCATTCTGGGTCCCTCTTACCTGGCTCTATTTTCCTATCTTATATATCTAGCATAACTCAATTTTTGTTTTTAGATAGGGTCTTCCTGTGTAGCCCTGGCCAGTCTGGAACTTCTGCCTCCTGAGTCCTGGAATACCAACAATTTATATAAGATCTATTGGTTACCACCTGCCTCCCGTGGAACAGCAGCTCCAAGAGGGCGAGGTGATGGGCCTGTTTTGCTCATGATCATGTGCCTAGCACTTGCAGCATGCCAGGTACATAAAAGGCACTCAATGTGTGGATGAATGAAGCCTTTCCAAAACACACGTAGTCACACATACATATATGGACAGGTACATACACACTGAAAGACACCTGGGTGCCACAGGCTCACAGCTGCCACAGATAACCTCGGACCTCTGCATGCAAGTGCACACACACACACACACACACACACACACACACACCCCTCTTTGCACTCTGACCCACAAGCACTTTCCATACCCACACCCAGCAGTCCAGATTCCAGAGCTGGTGCTCACAGCAGCACACATCTGTGCAGACATGCTCAAGCTCATCTTGCTCCCTGCACCAGACCTGGAGGGCAGCCCCTCCCTGGAGCAGGGGGTGGGCCATCAGATGCTGACGGCAGCGTAACAGCCTGGGAGGGTGAGGATGGACAGAGCCATCCTGGTACCCGGGAGTTGTCAGGAAACCACTCTCCTATGATAGAGATGGAGATTGGAGAGAGGCTACCAGTTCCCTACCCTGAACCCAGTTCTACCTCTAAAGGCCAACAGACTTGGACCAGAGCCTAGGGGAGAGGTAGATGGGATATCAGTCCTCTAGGCAACAGAGGGGTGTGGGTCTCAGGATAGGTCATCTGGCACCTGGGAGCAGGGGTGTGGCAGTGAGAACTGTATGCCCTTCCCTGGGTCAACTCCACCCTCCATTTTAGAGGCCTCTGCCCCTTGGGAGTTTGGCGAGATGTAGAGTAAGACAGACTGTCACCTTCTTGACCTTGACGCTGTGCTCCTTTTGAAAGTGCCCCCTTTTGCAAACCCTAACTCCCTCAATGGAACGGCAGTAGGAGTCCTGTTATAGGACAACATCTTTGCCCCTGCTCCTCCAGACTCCTGCCCGCAGAGCCAATGCAAGGTTGGACAAGCGAACTCTGACGGTCCCACTGCATTTCAAGAAGTCTGAAGTCTTCAAACCATTTTCCTAGGGTTCTTCTGGCTACTGAGCTGGGGTTCCAGCAACAGCCAGACTGGGCATGCTCTAATTCTAGGGAAATTCCAGGAAAGAAAAACATGTAGTGAATGTCTTTAGATCCCCTCTTCATATCGCTATAAGCCCCTGGAACTAGAAAAATACAGACATCCCTGGTGAGAAATCTGAAACCACGGTCTTCCCAAGGCTGCAGGGAATACTGTGTCTTCACGCCCCCTGGTGGCATGTCTGAGGTTGCACACAGCTAAGAGGGATCCCCTGCTCTCAATCAGATGTCAGGGTTGTCGAGAGTGCCAAAGGCCACAGGGTACACCGACTGGCATTAGACAGATAAGGGATGATGGGCGGACGGAGGGAGGGAGACAAGGACCTAAACCCACACAGCTCAACCTTGGAGACTGGCCTCAGGTGCAGTGATTCATTCAACAATAAACGTTTATTGAGCACCAGAACTCCAAGTTCTTCCCAAACCCCTCTGCAGCTCAGACAGAGCTGTTACCAGGCTGGCTTGGTCCTGTGAGATGCAAGCCATAAGCTTACAACTTCCTCAGGAGGATGTCCACCTTAGGGGAGCAGAAAGGGGGAGGAGGGACCCCCAACAGCTCACCTGCCAACCAGCCACATGGTCACCCTTCTGCAGGACACAGAGAGGTAGGGTGGAGTCTGGGCCAACTGTGTCCCTTTTAAGGTTTTTCTTCTTGTTTCATTTTGAGACAGGGTCTCACTATGTAGCTTCGACTGGCCCCTGGAACTCACTATGTGGGCCAGGCTGGCCTCGAACTCAGAGATCTGCCTGCCTCTGCATCTCAAGTGCTGAGATTAAAGGCGAGCGCCTCCACCGCACGCAGCTGTGTTTGTTTTGAAACAAGACCTCACTATGTAGCCTCAGCTGGCCTGGATTCGTAGGCCAGGCTGTCCCGGAACTGAGATCTGACTGCTTCGGCCTCCCCTGGGTGCTGGTGTCAATGGCGTGCACCGCCATACCCAGCCATTTTAAGTTTTAATAAATAGTTCTTGCTCCTAGTCCAGTATCCTGAGTTTGAGGGGTACACTAGGTCACCACTCTCTCTCTCTCTTTTTTTCTTTCTTTTTTCTTTTTTTTTTTTTTTTTTTTTTTTTTTTTTTGGTTTTTCGAGACAGGATTTCTCTGTGTAGTTTTGCGCCTTTTCTGGAACTCACTTTGTAGACCAGGCTGGCCTCGAACTCACAGAGATCCGCCTGCCTCTGCCTCCCCAGTGCTGGGATTAAAGGCATGGCCACCACTGCTGCCGGGCTCTTTTTGGTTTTTCAAGACAGGATTTCCCTGTATAACAGTCCTGGCTGTCCCTGATCTCGCTCTGTAGACCAGGCTGGCCTCAAATTCAGAGATCCACCTGGCTCTGCCTCCCGAGTACTGGGATTAAAGGCGTGCGCCACCACTCTTATGCCAGTTCAGGCTCTGGTTCTGAAAAGGAAGGAGAGAGCAAGGGGTTAGTCCTGCCCACTCCAGCAAGTGTCTTGAGTACTGACCTAGCAGGAGGGTAGATCACCAACAGGCTGGAACACCCTAGAGCAGGGTGGCAGCACCCACCCACACTCCAGATTGGCACCATAGCCCGGGGAGAACTCTGTCCCTAGCCCTTCATCACAGTCCATTACTGACCAGCCTCAGCCTCATCGCCCTTGGCATCTGGCTCCTGCCACCAGTCGGCATAGAGGCCCTCTTCATAGTCTCCCTCCCCTTCAAACTCGGCATCAGACGGGGGTTCTTCTGCCTCCCCTGGTTCATCCGGGGGCGATTCTGTCTCCTCCAGCTCCATCTAGAGCAGCCCAGGGTTGTGGGGGGAGAAACTGAGTCACAGCAGGCCCACATCCATATATAGGCTCCCCTTCAGATCAGAACACTCCCCCTACCCCATCTTTCAGTCCCCACCCACTTCAGCAGGTTTCCTGATGTCGTCCTGGCAGGAGGTGAGCAGGCAGGCCCGAAAACCCCTCCCCAGTGCCAGCATCTAATATGAGGGCAATGTCAGGGTTTGTCCTGTTGGGTTCCATTCTGAAACTGCTTCCCAGAGTAACAGCGCGGGGAAGGCGGGGTGCTAGCGTCAGCATGGCAGGCTTGCACCACAGCCCCACCTCTGGCTCCACACCCGGTGAGAACACTGCTAGTCTGTGCATTTTGTCTCCTGGCGCTGTGGCCCTGCCAGGAATACCTTTGCAACCCTGACCTGGATGGGCCTGTGCATTCCTCCAAAGTCACATGTCCACTCCAGGCTGAGGCCTTCAAGCCTCACCCTGGCCGGTACCCACACTGGCCTCTGAAGCTGCACAGTCGGTCTATACCTCCCTCACGAGAACCGCTGGGAGACAGACTGTTCCTCTCAGCCACTTCCTGCCACCCAAGCCTGACGTCTGTCAGACCGAAAGTGGCAGTCGTCGAAACTGCTGCACATCCTCCCTGAGCATCTACCGGGTGCCAGTTGCGTGCCTGGTGCTTTAAATGATCTCATTTAATTGGCACCACCATGAAAGTCAAAGGGCATGCTCCTCATCTCATGGATGAAGGTGTGGGAGTTTGCTAAGTGACTTCCAGACCGATGCTAAGGCCACCCGGCTGGTAAAGGACAGAGCAGGGGTGAAGAGCACATGTCACAATGCAGACCCTGCTGCTGAGTTCACTGAAGGTGGGGTACAGTGAATGTACTGAGGGGTGAATGAACAGGCTGCACAGCAACCCCCCAAGAAACCCAGGCCGCCAAACCCTCACATGAACTGGTGCATACTAAGGCTCTTCCCAGCATCATTCACTCATTCATTCTGCCCTTTATCCACAGGCTCAAACTCCTGTGAATGAGCATAATGCCAGGTGCAGTAGCAGAGCTGGGGGATAATTTAGTCTCCTGTCCTGGGATGCAGTGGTGGAGGAAGCCATCTGGCCGTGGTGAGATGGGTGAGGACTATGAAGTTACTCCAGGTCTCAGGCCAGGTGGCCAGGCAGGTGGCGAGGCCAGTGTTACTCTGGAAGAAAGCCAGGACATCCAGCAAGGGCTCCCTAGAGGAGCTACCATTTGAGCTGGGCCCAGGAGGCATAGGGTCCCCATCATGGTCCAGCCTCTCACGGGGAGCCACTCACCTCATCATCTGACTGAAGGTACATGTGTGTGAAGTCCAGCAACTCCCGAAGCTCAGAGGTCTGGTTGTGGTAGAGCATGGCCTCCTAGGAGGAGGGAGGGAAGGGCAGAGTGAGGTGGACCCTGCTGCCAGAAGGCAGAAAGACATGGCTTAGGGATCAGGGGAAAACGGATCAGCTCATAGAATAATCCTAGTTACTTGGAACACTGGATTAAGAAGGATTCTGAGGATTCCAGGAAGAAGAGTGCCTCGATCCATTAGTAATGTCTGCCCAGGCATGGAAAGTGGGGATGGCACCATGGGGCTCATAGTTGCCAGCCTTGCCCTAAACTCCCAAGGGGTTTTCTCATTGGTTCAGACTAACAGGCCCCTGGGGGAAAAAGCTCAAAAGACAGCAGTGAGGTGAAGGCAGGCATGTGTGGGCACCTATCTGCATTCCTCCCACATCCCAGACGCTATGCTGAAGCCTAGACTCTAACCACAGCCCATATTCATCTTTTCCCCTTCCTCTCCAGACTTCCAAGGAAGCCAAGAGGTTTTTTTGGTTTTATTTTCTAAACCAGGCCACAAAACTGCACGTTAGGCCAGTGCCTCACTAGAGGCAGTTCCCACCTCCCGGGGCTGGAAATCCTCTTCTTCAAGTCCCCAGCGAGCCCGATGGAAGCGGTAATACACCAGGTTCTGCTGCATGACACTGTCCTTGGGGTCAAAGAGCATGTAGCTAGCAGCACTGCGGGCAGCCTGGCGCACGTCGTTCACTGCGGGCAGGATAGAGTAAGGGGGTAACCCTCGTGGTTTCCTTTAAAGGCAATCCCCACTCATCCCATCTCACACCCACCTTCCAACCTAGCCCCGCTGCCTCTACCCCCAGACTCCTCCTGCTGGCTCCTCACCCCGCCCAAAAGAACACCACCCAACAGGCCCTGGGTGTGGCCCTCTCGCCAGGCAGTGTGAGTCACTCCCTGACACCTCAATCCTGTCATTGCGTTTTATAGACAAAGGATGGGAGGCACAGGGAGATTAGATAAACTGCTTGTACTGGTACTGCTGAAGACTGACAGCAACTGAGGGGATTAGAGATCCTCAGGGCTCGTGGCCACAGCCCTCAGGAGGTCTCCTGGCCCCTGACCTCAGCCCCCCCCCCTCACAGCTCTAGCCCCTGAAGCGGGCATCCCTGAGTTGTAGGAGCCCTGGACTGTCCCACTCCAGCCCCAGCTGATGGCACAACCTCTCTGTGACTCCCTAGTCATGGGGCTAATGGTCTCTTGCCCTTTAGAAACCTCAGTTTAATCTGGAGAATGGGTCCAGGGATGCCAGTAGCATGGTGTTGGTGAGAGGAGACAGATGGGGGCTACAGAAACTCTTCAGTGCTGGGCAGTGTCGGTGACCACCCCTGAGAGGGCCTCTCACCTTCCCCACATCCCCTGCCTGGGTCCCTGCCCATGTCTCCACCACCCCTACCTAGCCTTTCATCCCCTCTCCAGAGTCTTCAGTCTGAGAGACACCTTCCCACATTTCTGGGAGACCCCGTGTATTGCCCCTCCCCACGCCCTTACCCCACTTTACCCAGCCCATCCAGGGAGCTCACATTTGTAGTAGGCAAACTGCAGGTAGTGATACATGGTGGCCACAAACTTCTCCACGAAGTAGCCGCCGACGTTGGGGGTGAGATTGGTTTCGCAGTCCACCTTGCACTGGAGGGACTCTGCAAAGAGATCTAGGCAGGATGCAGCCGTTAGGATCCACTGTGTGCTAACCCTGATCTAGGCAGGATGCAGCCGTTAGGATCCACTGTGTGCTAACCCTGATCTAGGAAGGATGCAGCCGTTAGGATCCACTGTGTGCTAACCCCGATCTAGGCAGGATGCAGCCGTTAGAATCCACTGTGTGCTAACCCTGATCTAGGCAGGATGCAGCCATTAAGAGCCACTGTGTGCTAACTCTGATCCCCCGTAAAGACCACGATCTGCCTGTGGAGGCTGTTCCCCTGTGCAAGAGGTTCGTCCTCGTCAGGATTTCATAGGTTAGCGTGTATGAAATGCTTGGCACATAGTACTTGAAGTGGGCTGAGAAGTACTTGCTGCCCGTGACGCCTGTTGCTCAACCCCTATCTGACACCAGAGGGCATTCTGGGAGAAGAGCAGCTGAAAACAGCAGATTAGTTTTAGGTGGAATGGGACTGAGACCATACAGGACCTAAGATAGCCCTTTCTGCTTCACCTTTACCCTCTTTTTAAAAGTATTATTATCTTTTAATAATCTGTTTCTATTTTGAGTGCATTGGTATTTTGCCTGCATGTATGTCTGTGTGAGGGTGTCAGATCCTGGAGTTAAGACAGTTGTGAGCTGCCATGTGGGTGCTGGAAATTGAGCCCAGGTCCTCTGGAAGAGCAGCCATTGCTCTTAACCGCTGAGCCATCTCTCCAGCCCCCACCTTTACCCTCGATGAGGGGCCTTGTGGCTAGGGATCCAAAGACTAGTAGTGATTTCATTTCGTCCACAACTGTGTTTCTCTGTGTAGTTTTGGTGTCTGTCCTGGAGCTCGCTCTGTAGACCAGGCCTGCCTCGAACTCACAGAAATCGGCCTGGCTTTGCCTCCCGAGTACTGGGACTAAAGGCGTACACCACCACGGCCTCTGCCACCGGGCTGTGTTACACTTGTTTATGCTGCATTTACTTAATTATGTAAAGGTGTGCTACTGTTCCACTTTGCCTGCCTAAGGCACCTGATTGGTCTAATAAAAAGCTGGATGGCCAGTAGCTAGGCAGTCGAGGGACAGGTGGTGCTGGTGAGCAGAGAGAATGAGTAGGAGAAGAAAATAAGAGAGGAGAGAGAGGGAGACATCTGGGGCCAGTCAGCCACCAGCCAGCCAGACTCGGAGTAGGACAGAATGAAAGAATGGTTAAAAAAGGTTTAAAAGCCCCAAGGCAAAGCCCAGATGAAAAGAAACAGGTTAATTTAAGCTATAAGAGCTAGTGGGTCAAGCGTAAGATAAGGCCAAGCATTCATAACTAGTAAGTCTAGTTATAGACTAACGTGTCATGATTTGGGAACAGGTTGGTGGCCCAAAGACCAGACTGTCCTTGAACTCATAGAGATCCACCTGCCTCTGCCTCCCAAGTGCTGGGGGATTCAAGTCGTGGAACATCATCTCTCCCTGCTTTTTTTGAGACAAGATTTCTCCATATAGCCCTAACTGTCCCATAATCGGCTATGGATACCAGCATTCCTCTCATTTGACTGGAGACAGAGAAGATACAGCTTCAGAGCACTTTGCTGTGTCTGCCGAATGCTGTTGCTGGTCATAGCCGTGTGTTCCGAGGCCTCGGGAGGCCTGGAAGCAGGGGCTCTATGGGGGAGGGATACGCATGGTGGTCTGAATGGGAGATACCTGCTATGGCTGGGTAGAAGTCCTTGAAGTCTACCTGCTCATGGGCCCCCTCACAGCCAGCTAGACACCGAGCGAAGACCAGCATGTACTCAGCCAGGGCCCGCTCCATGTCTTCTGCGCTGCTGCGGAAGTCCCCACTGTTGTAGAGTTTCACAGCCCGGAGGAACACAGCCTGGAGAGGAACACGGCAAGGGGGCATCAAGGGAACCCCGACGGCTAGTGAAGTGTGCATGGAGGGTGTGTGTGTATGTAGGAAGGCGCGCCAAAGCCAGTCCACCCTCCCACTCTCTGCACACCTCGTAGGGCTGGGCCTCTAGGTCCGTAAGGGACTCATCTCCGATATCCAGCATCCCCCTGTAGTAGCTGAGATACTTGGCGGTCAGCTCGTGCTTGGGGTTCCTCTGGAGGAAGGTGTAGGCCGCAGCCACTGCCTTCTCCAGTCGGTTCGCCTGGTGTGGGGGGGGCGTGGGGAGTGGGTCAGTGGGGCGCCGGACGCGCCGCGGGGCCTCACGTTCTAGGGACCCTCGACGGCGGTCGGGGCCGCGCCCACCTTGAAGTGCGCGTAGTGCAGGTACTGGTAGGGCAGGCGGCTCTGGAAGTCGCGCAGCAGCTGCCGCGGCGGGTAGGGGACCTGGAAGGCGGGCAGCGTCCGCTTGCAGCGCCGCAGGCAGGCGGCGCGCTCCAGGACGTGGCCGAAGAGCCGCAGCTCGCGCGCCCAGTCCTCGCCGCCGCCGCCGCCGTCGCGATCATCGTCCGGGCCGGGCGCGGGCCGGGGCTGCGAGGCGGCGGCGGCGGCGGGGCCGCTGCAGTTGGCGTGGCAGAAGGCCTCGCTGTCGCGCAGCAGCCGGTGCAGCCGCAGCGCCGCCTCCAGGTAGCGCGCGCTCTCGCGCCAGCTCTCGCCCTCGTACTGCTCCAGAGCGTGGCCGTAGGCCGTGGCCAGGGGCATCAGGTCCTCCGGCGGGAAGCCTCGGAAGCTGTACTTCTCGTACTGCGCGCCGGCGCTGCCCAGCAGCAGCCACAGCAACCCCCACGCCGGGCGAGCCATGCCCACGCCGCACCCCGAGGCTCCCGGAGCAGCGGGAGGACCGATGGCTCCGGCCCCCCACCCCCCACCCCTCCCGGAGCTCCTGCTGGGTCTTAGCGCCGGGCCTCGGGCTAGAGCAGGGACGTTGGGACACCCGTCTCTTTCCGAGGGTCAGTTGTAGCTCTAGTCCGCTACGTGGGCTGGCCTTTCCACCCTTGCAAGGCTTACCCCGCCCCGCCCTCTCCCCCGGACCCGGGTGGGTGGGGCTATATTTTCCGGTCAGAAAGCCCCTCCCCACCGGCAATGTCCCCCACCTTAAGTGCCACCTCTCTTCACTTTGCCTACGCTCCTGGTGAAGAAGCCTCAGAATCTGGTCTTTTCTTGAGTGCCCCCTTTGCACCCTCTAGGTGGCCCCGCAAACACTCGCGCCGGAGTCTAGGGGCAACACAACTCGGGTTACCCCGCACACCTGGCACTGTCACCTCCAGCCTCCCGACTGAGCTCGATCCCGCTGTCGTCTAGCAGCCTGGCTTTTGCAGGACAAAGCTGCCTTTCACTGAGACTGCACTCTCCCTCCTCCAGCCTCCCCTCTCCTCCCCTCTTGGGAAGAGAGTTGGGGCAGGGGAAGGACTGAAATGTCCAGATTACGGCCTCACCTGCCACCAGAAGGGGCCTAGACTTGGGGAGCCAGGAAAAGCTAGAGATGCCTCCAACCAGCTTTAGGACCCAGAGGCTCAAGGGGAAAAAAAAAAAAACTTTTTCTTTGGAAGTCCATTCTGACTTCTCATCTTTCCCGAACCTCCCTCTGGGCCAGGCCCGAAGTTTTGGGGGAGGGAGACTCAGAGATCTTTGTGGCAAATTCCTGGACTCTAGAGACTCCCAACCTGGCCCCCTCCTCCTAGTCCACCACAAACTTCACCCCACCCGGCCAGCTCAGTCTCCCCAGCCCCCATTCCACGTGGACCCGCCAGGGCGGGGTGGGGAAAGAGGACAGGAAGGGGGGGAGTCAGCTCTGAGGAGGGGGAAGGAGGCTGGCGGCTGGCGTCCGCCCTCATTGCCAGCGTCTTCCATCTGGGCACCATGTTCCTAGCGGGGTCCCCCAGCCACACCCTCCGCCGGATCCCCATGCTGCAGTGGCTGCTGCTTTTACAGACCTTGGAGAGGGGGCTGGGCCGTGCCAGCCCAGCCGGAGCCCCCTTGGAAGATGTGGTCATCGAGAGGTATCATATCCCCCGGGCCTGTCCCCGGGAAGTGCAGATGGGAGATTTTGTGCGTTACCACTACAATGGCACTTTCGAAGATGGGAAGAAGTTTGACTCCAGGTAAGACGTTGGGCACCCCCAGACTCACCACCACGTTCCCGAGCTTCCAGGGAATGTAGCCCCTTTCAAGCTTTTCATTCCTGTATTCCATCCATAACTCCTAACCCCAAACAGCACCCTGGGAAGGGCTCCTCAAAGGATGTTCCCTATTTTCAATACCAAATCTTCAACTCCTGAAAGACCACCCCCCAAACACACACACACACACACACACACACACACACACACACACACACACACACACACCCTCCCAATCCCCCAGAATACTTAATGCTTCGGTGGTGAAGTGCCGTGTTTATTTACCATTTCCTTGTTTAAAGACATGAGCAGTACCCCGGTACACAGTCTTAGGGGAAAAGAGACTCTGCATACTATACGTGAACCCTGGGCTGAGTGGATGGATCTGCCTTTCCACACACCCTGGCTCCCTGTCTACTTCGACCTCCATTTTTCTATGCCTTGATGTTTGGAGACTAGAAGAAGCAACATTTTCTTTAGGGTATAGGGCCCTAGAGCAGCCAGGGAGGGCCTTAAGCAGAGTGGGTGTTATAATTTTGGGGTAGGCCATAGCTGGTGCTGTGACCAACTGTCCACGTGTCACAAGGTCTGACATGCCACCCCGGGGACCTCCCTGCCACCTTCTCCAAGCCTCTGGGAACTCTGTTCCTCCATCTTTGATTTAGCAGCCCACACCGGGCTGCATGGCCAGTCTTGGCTTGATGGACAGGCTTCCATTCTGACCCAAGCCTTTGGTCAGCCAGGCAGATCCCCTTTGGTTGTTGGGGAAGAGCAGGACTGTGTGGCAGCCTCTTTCCAGGCTGTAAGGTAAACTTCAAGCCCTATCACACTTGAAACTCTACACCACAAAGAAGAGTCACCCTTCAGCCGCTTCTCTGAAATATACAACTCAGCCCATAAGCAATTAGTGGTCATGACTCGAGGGAGATTGTATATTGGATGAGAATACTATCTCCATAGTGTAAGACCCTGGGTTCAAATCCAGGCAGTGACAGAAGAGGAGTTTTGCCTCTTGAGTCTTCACTTTCTCTGTCTGAAACATGGTAAGGGACCAACACCTACTTCCTAAGGGTACAAATGAGGAAGGTGGATGCAGACCTCCACAGGGTTCGGGACTTATTTGCCTGGTCTCTGGGGAGAACCCTCATGGTGTTTATTGATGTTTTTTTTTGTTTAAAGATGTATGTATTTAAAAGATGTGTATACAGTGTCCTGTCTGCACACATGCCCGCATGCCAGAAGCGGGCACCAGATCTCACTACAGATGGTTGTGAGCCACCATGTGGATGCTGGGAATTGAACTCAGGACCTCTAGAAGGGCCACCAGTGCTCTTAACCTTTGAGTTCTCTCCAGCCCTGACCAATGGCGTTTAACTCACAGACACTTTGTGCACTGCCCTGGCCTTTATACAGCACTGTAAAGGAAATAGACCAGACAGAAAATCTGCACTGTGGGCAAAGCGAGGAATAGAGCTGCAAGCACAGCCTGGTATCCTTAAAAAAAATAAAAATAAAACATAAAAAAGTTACCATTGCCCTGCGTGGCACATGCCTTTAATCGCGGCACTCGGGAGGCAGAGGCAGGCACATCTCTGAATTCGAGGCCAGCCTGATCTACAGAGACAGCCACAGCTACACAGAGAAACCTATCTCAGAAACAGAAAACAAAACAAAAAATATGTATTTATTTTATGAGTATCAGTCTTTTGCCCAAATGTATGTATGTGCACTGGGTGCATGCCTGGTGTCAGAGGAAGTCAGAGAGGGGTGGATGGCTGTGAACCACCACATAGGTACTAGGACTTGAACCCATATACTTGGCAAGGGCAACAAGTACTCTAAACCGTGAGACATCCTCCAGACTCCTTATTTTGAGACAAAATCTCACAATGTAGCCCTGGCTGGCCTGAGATTACTAAGTAGAGTAGGTTGGCCTCAAATTACAGATCTGCATGCTTCTGTCTCCCAAGTATTAGAATTAAAAGTGTGTACCACCATGCTCAGCTCTCTGGCAATAGTGATGGGCTGAGGGCTGAGGGTATCTTCCCTGGTGGGGACTGCTTTTTGTTTTGTTTTGTTGAGACAAGAGTTTCTCTGTGTAGCCTTGGTTGTCCTAGAACTAACTTTCTAGACCAGGCTGGCCTCTAACTCACAGAGATCCTCCCACCTCTGCCTTCCGAGTGCTGGGATTAAAGGCCCAGCTTGGTGGGGATTGTTTTTGAAAAAAGATTTATTTATTATGTATACAGTGTTCTCCTGCATGTAGTATACCTACATGCCAGAAGAGGGCAATGGATCTAGGTTATAGATGGTTGTGAGCCACCATATCGTTGCTGAGAATTGAACTCAGGTCCTCTGGAAGAGCAGCCAGTGCTCTTAACCACTGAGCCATCCCTCTAGCCCATGGTGGGTACTTCTTAAGCCTGTCTTGGGCCCAGGTTTGTTTGTTTTTTTTTGGGGGGTGTTTGTTCGTTTTGGTTTTTTTTTGTTTTGTTTTGTTTTGTTTTGTTGTTGTTGTTTTTGTCTTTCAAGACAGGGTCTCTCTATGTAGCCCTGCTGTCCTGGAACTCACTCTGTAGACCAGGCTGGTCTCAAACTCAAGAGGTCCTGCCTGCTTCTGCCTCTCTAATGCTGGGATTAAAGGTGTACGCCACCACCTCTTGGCTGGGCCCAGCTTTTAAATGTTGAAATTTGCAAACATTTTCACCCCTTGGCTCCTTTCAACCAAAATAGAATATCCTGGGGCTGGAGAGATGGCTCAGCGATTAAAAACACTTGTTCTTGCAGAGGACCCGGGTTTGGTTCCCAGAACTCTCATGGTGGCTCATAACCATCTGTAACTCCAGTGGGATCTTTGACCTCCATAGACACCAGACATGGCATGCACATGGTGCATAGACACACAGACAAAACACTTAAATACATAAAATAAATCTTTAAAAAATTAACATCGGGGCCTGGAGAGATGGCTCAGAGGTTAAGAGCACTGACTGCTCTTCCAGAGGTCCTGAGTTCAATTCCCAGCAACCACATGGTGGCTCACAACCATCTATAATAAGATCTGGTGCCCTCTTCTGGCATGTAGGCAGAACACTGTATACATAATAAACAAACAAACAAACAAATAAGCAAACCTTAAAAAAAATAGCCCATTCTTGGGGCTGGGAGTATAGTTCAGTTATTAGAGTGCTTGCCCAGCATGCATGAAGTCCTGGGTTTGATCTCCAGAACCATATAAACTGGGTATGGTGGTATACACCTGTAATCCCAACATTCAGGAGGCAAAGGTAGGAAGAACATAAGTTCAATTCATCCTTGACTACATAGAGAGCTCCAGACCAGCCAGGGCTACAAATGACACCTGTCTCAAAGAGCAGGGGGGACTGGAGAGATGGCTCAATGGTTAAGGGCACTTGCTATTCAGTCACTACAAGGATTAGCATCCATATGAGAAACTGGGCATCCTGTGCATACCTGGGGTCAGGAAGAGAACCTCAAAAGGCTAGCCATAGAGTGGTAGACGAGGGCACCCAGTGCCTGCTGGGGGCCTCTGCAGGCATGCACAGGTGCACACATCGGTGTGCACACACTCACAGTTATACATGCATATACACATCTCTCTCCTCCTCCTTTAAAGGAAAGAACTCTCTTTTTACTTGTGAAAACAAATACAAGTCAGGGTAATTTTAGAATGGGCCTTCTTCCAAGGAAGGCTGCTTCCCAGCTCGCCTCTGGTCACTCCTGCTTGGAGAATGGAAGCTTAGGAGCAGGAACTGGGAGCTGTGACTTTAGGGAGGATAATGAATCTGTCAGGCCTCAGTTTCTCTCTTCAAAAACAGAACAAGCCGGGTGTGGTGGCGCAGGCCTTTAATCCCAGCACTCGGGAGGCAGAGGCAGGCAGAGCTCTGAGTTCAAGGCCAGCCTGGTCTACAAAGGGAGTTCCAGGACAGTCAGGGCTACACACAGAAACACTGTTTAAAACCAACAAAAAGTGAGAACGGTTGGGATGTAGCTCAGCAGCAGGGTGCTTGCCTAGCATATGTGAGGCCCTGGATTTTGTTCCCAGTATCAGAACAAAGAAAAAGAAAAACTGAAAGCAATAATGTCCTCATGGGGAGAAAATTCAGTGAAATAACGAATGTAAAGTGCCAAGCACTTAATCTCGTAGCGCCCTGACTCACTTGTAGACAGCTGCTCAAACTCACAGAGATGCTCTACTCAGTTATGCGCCCTCTGGCATATTGACTATTAATGCTCATTATCGTCCCTCTGAGCTATGCTATCTGAAGTAGCAATACGCAGCAGACAGGCTTATCTGCTCCACCCGCTCTCCTCTCAGGGTAGTAAAAGCTTCTGGCCTCCATTATTATTATTATTAGACAAGGTTTCTCTATTTAATTCAGGCTATCCAGGATCTCCTTATCTAGACCAGGTTGGCCTTGAACTCACAGAGATCCACCTGCCTCTGCTTCCAGGGTACTGAGCCTAAAGGGGTGCACCACCACACCCATCCAACCTGTTATCCCAAGGGGCGGAAGGGCTAGCCCAGGAGAGGAAGTGAAGAGTGTGTGTGCCTGCACCGTGTCCTGTGACACGAGACTGTAGGCAGAGGGTATTGTGTGGCTGTAAGCACGCTCATCTGTCCCTTTATTCCCCCAGCTATGACCGCAGCACCCTGGCGGCCATCGTTGTGGGCGTAGGCCGCCTCATCACTGGCATGGACAGAGGTCTCCTGGGCATGTGTGTCAACGAGCGCCGTCGCCTCATTGTGCCTCCCCACCTGGGCTACGGCAGCATCGGTGTGGGTAAGGAGGCCAGGGTATGGGCATAGGGGGCAGGAGGCAGGAATAGACAGAATGCAAGAGCTCAAAGGTGCTTGGCCAAGGTCACACTGCACACAATCTGATCGGTAGGGGATGTGACCCTGGAATGAGAGGAGTTGGACATAGAGCCCTGTGTGGAGTCACAGCTTGGCTAGGAAGGAGGGTGGCTGGAGCCAGAGGTACAGCAGGCAGGGGTAGGCGGTGTAAAACTGAGTAGTGGGCCTCGCACACCTCCATCTGGGCTGGGGACTTCGGTAAACCTGGCCCTCGCTGCTTCCCTACAGCGGGCCTCATTCCCCCTGATGCCACCCTCTATTTCGACGTGGTCCTGCTGGATGTGTGGAACAAGGCGGACACGGTGCAGATGAGCATCCTCCTGCGCCCTCCTCACTGCCCCCGCATGGTGCAGAACAGCGACTTTGTGCGCTATCACTACAACGGCACTCTGCTGGATGGCACCGCCTTTGACAACAGGTAGAGGCGGGCGGGGCGGGGGGGGGGGGGAGCAGCGGGGGGGAGTCCTAAAGACTGGGGCCTGTGACCGAGAGAAGGGAGCCCTGCTCTGCTCTGCCTCTCTCAGCTCCAACCACGGGGTCTCTGCCTCCTCCTTCTCCGCAGCTACAGTAGGGGAGGCACGTACGACACTTATATCGGCTCTGGTTGGCTGATTAAAGGCATGGACCAAGGGCTGCTGGGCATGTGTCCTGGAGAGAAAAGGAAGATCATCATTCCTCCCTTCCTGGCTTACGGGGAGAAAGGCTATGGTAAGGCAAGGGCACGGGGGAATTCTCCAGAAGAGGGAAAACTAGGACTCCGTATAGTTGTTCAGATTGTATACTGTCCAAGGGCACCCAGCCAAGGAGGCAAGTGGAGATAAAATCTCCCCCGCTCCCCGAGACAGAATTGCTTGTTCTGATTCACACAATGGCTCGGTGTGGGTTGGTGATGGCTCCGGTATGGGTTGGTGATGCCTCCGGTGTGGGTTGGTGATGGCTCTGCAGACAGCCAAGGAGGAAGACATAGGAGGGCAGAGTATAGGGCTTTTTGCATGAGGCCCCTTGTGGAGCCTGGGCTCGCTCTCCACTTGTATGGTTCAAGCCCTGTGCCCTCCCCAGGGACTGTGATACCCCCTCAGGCCTCCCTGGTCTTCTATGTCCTGCTGATTGATGTCCACAATCCGAAGGACACGGTCCAGCTGGAGACGCTGGAGCTGCCCCAGGACTGTGTCCGGCGAGCGGTGGCGGGGGACTTCATGCGTTACCACTACAATGGTTCTTTAATGGACGGTACCCTCTTTGATTCCAGGTCAGAGGATGTCCTGAGCTGGGAGGGTGGAGGCTTAGGGGCACTCGGAAGGGGTGGGGCTCCTTTGACTCCCTCCCCATCCCTTCCCCTCTGTTGCAGCTACTCCCGAAACCACACCTACAATACCTATGTTGGGCAGGGTTACATCATCCCTGGGATGGACCAGGGGCTGCAAGGCGCATGCATAGGGGAGCGAAGGAGGATTATTGTGCCCCCTCACCTTGCCTACGGGGAGAATGGGACAGGTAGGATTTGGCTTCCCAGACCACCCCTCAGCTCCTCTGAAGTGTGCCCCTAAGATTGCTCTCCCTCCCATTGCCCAAGCATGTACAGTTTATACTTGGTCACCCATTGGATCTCTGTGAGGCGGAATCTATCCTGTTCCTCCAAAGCAGGCCTCATTCCCCCTCCTGTAGGGGAGAAAGGCAGCCAACCCCCAAGTTTGGGGACAGAGGATGGTTAAGAATAAACAGCACCAAGCAGGGTGGCGGTGGCGCACGCCTTTAATTCCAGCACTCGGGAGGCAGAGCCAGGTGGATCTCTGTGAGTTCGAGGCCAGCCTGGTCTACAGAGCAAGATCCAGGACAGGCACCAAAACTACACAGAAAAACCCTGTCTCAAACAAACAAACAAAAAAAGAGAATAAACAGCACCACTGAGCAACGAGCCTATACTAGAGATTCTGGGAGCCTCAGGCTCCTCACTGATGCGCTGGGTACCACTCATTGCAGGATGATACTGGGTACCACTCATTGCAGGATGATACTGGGAGCTTGTTTGCAAGGTGTTGGGTGGAAAAGGGTTTCCCTGCCTCTCTATCCCATCACTCACTCCAACAGCAAGATGTAGGAAGCACTCATTCCGGAACACGTCATCTGGCCTCCTAGGACTCCCTGACATTGGGAAGGGGTGTCCAGCCTGGGCCCCGTGGAGATAGTGAGCAGGCCTCCCCCAGAGCCCTGAGCTGACCATGCCCCATCTGGCCTCAGGAGACAAGATCCCTGGCTCAGCCGTGCTCATCTTCGACGTGCACGTCATTGACTTCCACAACCCTGCGGACCCTGTGGAAATCAAGACGCTGTTCTGGCCGCCTGAGAACTGCAATGAGACATCCAAGACTGGGGACTTCATTCGCTACCATTACAACTGTTCTCTGCTGGATGGCACCAGGCTCTTCTCTTCGTGGGTTCTTGGGCAGGGCCAGGGCTGGGCAGGTGGTGGGCTCAAGTGTGGGTGGGCTTCTAATAGCTTGCAGGCTCTTTCTCCCTCTCTGGGTCTCACCGTCTCTCGATTCCTCCACAAGTCTCCATCTGAGTGAGCCTCAGAGAGCCGTGGATATGAATATGGGGACGGGGTAGGGGAGTGAACCTAGAGAACCGCCATTCTAGTATGATGGAGAAACTGGACACGATGAGCCCTCAGACACCCCTGGTGCTGACCTGGGAATCCACTCTCCCCACAGCCACGACTATGAGGCCCCGCAAGAGGCCACCCTTGGCGCCAACAGAGTGATCGAAGGTCTGGACAGGGGCTTGCAGGGCATGTGCGTGGGAGAGAGGAGGCAGCTCATTGTGCCCCCGCACCTGGCCCATGGGGAGAGTGGAGGTGAGGGACAGCGGCCCGGATCTCATGTCTATTCCCAGTTTACCCTACACCTCTCAGACCTTGGTGGCTAGGGGCGTGGGGGGTGGGATCAGGGAAACTTTTAGGGTAGTTCCTAAACATCCCATGTCCCTTCCAAGGGAGAAAACTAAGGCCTGTGTTAAGGCTTCAGGCCTCACTGGAACCCTATTCTCCTCTTCTCCCTCCCTCTCTCTAGCCCGGGGTGTCCCTGGTAGCGCTGTCCTGATGTTTGAGGTGGAGCTGGTATCCCGAGAGGATGGCCTGCCCGCAGGCTACCTGTTTGTGTGGCACCAGGACCCTCCCGCCAGCCTGTTTGAAGACATGGATCTCAATAAAGATGGAGAGGTGCCCCCAGAAGAGGTGGGCTAGGAACGTAGTCAGAACCCCAACCCGGAAGCCAGCATGCTCACTTGCGCTCTGGCCACCCAGCCTGCTCCCCTCCTGCTGAGCTTCGGGCTTGCCTCTCCTGCCCACGTCCTGCCCTTCCCACCCGGCTGTCACTTACCCCATCTGGCCCCTAAGCTCTACTTACCAACCATCTCGGGCCTGAATTCCCTGGGAACCAGGCCTGGGGAAACAATGTTGGGGTCCCTTCTCAAGGCAACCCACAGATGTTGACCCCGTTCCTCACGGCCTTGTCCTCTGCTCTCCCCTCTCCCCTAGTTCTCCTCCTTCATCAAGGCTCAAGTGAATGAAGGCAAAGGACGCCTCATGCCTGGGCAAGACCCTGACAAAACCATAAGAGACATGTTTCAGAACCAGGACCGAAACCAGGATGGCCAGATCACAGCCGAGGAACTCAAGCTGAAGTCAGATGAGGACCAGGAGCGGATCCACGAGGAGCTCTGAGGGCCAGAGTCTCAGGTCTGACCTCAGATGCAAAGGCACTGCACTGGGGGACGGTGGCCGTGGACCTGGCCTGTCGACAGCTGCCCTCCCTCAGTGGGGATAACTCTGGGAGTCACTGAATGTCATCGGAGACAGCTGTGACCTTCCCACTGGCCGTGGCTTCCAGTCCACAGCACAGACCTCTTGACCTTTTTCTCTTCCAACCCTATGCCTCTTCCTTAAGGTTCTTGGCATGATAAATGCAGTTCAAGGAGGGGGCATCGGCGTTTGGTTAGAGCTGTTGCTGACCCCACACACCCATACCTCCCGTCCTCGTCACTAGAGTCAGCAAGGGTCAGCTCCTTGCTCCTTCACTTTCCCAAATGTGCCTTTTATTTGTGTTGTCCTGCCCCATCTCCCTGTCCGTGTCTGTCCCCATTCCCTCTGTCATGGCAGCTCCCCAGGGGCATGAGTGAGGAGACCCTGCATTCTCTCTGCCCTGCTCCTCAGGAAGAGGTGGCTCCCAGAACACAGTCCTGCCAGCCACTCTTCTCACTCCGGCCTCCTCCCTGACCACTGGGGTGAGGTCTTTCATCTTAAAGCTTTCTCTGAAGGGAAAGGTGTGAGAGGAAGTCTGCTCAGGCTTCAGGGCTGTGAAAACCTGCACTTGGTGCTAATTTGATGGGAAGGAGGGAGGCAGAGTTCTGGACTCTAAAGATGAAACTGATCCAATCCTTCTCCTTTTGTGTCAATAAAAGGTTAAACTGAAGGCCTCCAGAGGTGGTTTTTCAGCGGGCCCTGTGGAGAGAGGGTATTTATGTATTGTATGATGTATATTATATATGTGTATATGTGCAAGTTCACATGTATGTGGAGGCCAGAGATTGACATCTGGTGTGTTTGGCAGTCTCTCCCTACCTGATTATTACTTTTAGTGTATGTGTGTGTGCATGCATGGATGGATGTTTTGCCTGCATGGATGTCTTTTGTACTACATGTGTGCCTGGCACCCACTGAAGCCAGAAGAGGGTGTCAGATCCCCTGGGACCAGAGTGACAACCACTTCTTACCTGCTCTGTGTATGCTGCAAACTGAATGTGTCCTTCTCCCTTGAAGAGCAGTATGTGCTCCCTCACTTCTCTCTCTCTCTCTCTCTTCATTTCTTTGTATTTTATGTGTGAGTGTTTAACCTGCAGATAGGTCTGTGCACCACACACCACATATGTGCCTGGTGCCCTCAGAGGCCAAGAGGGCATTGGATCTCCTGGGACTGGAGTTGGAGGCGATTGTGAACTGCCATGTGGGTGCTGGGAATCAAGCCTCAGTCCTTTGGAGGAGCAATAGTTTTTTTTTTAATTTTTTTTTTTAAGCATTTTTTACAGCCAGGCAGTGGTGGCACTCACCTTTAATCCCAGCACTCGGGAGGCAGAGGCAGGCAGCCTTCTGAGTTGGAGGCCAGCCTGATCTACAGAGCGAGGTCCCGGACAGCCAGGGATACACAGAGAAACCATCTCAAAAAAATTAAACAAACAAAACCCTTTTTTATTCAGAAAAACAAAAACATACAAAAAGCCGAAGTTTTTTCCCAAGCACACATAGGAGGGGATGTGGGTGTGGAGGAGACATCTGTCCATCCAGCCCCAGCCCCCAGCCCACGTGTCTCTGTAGCCAGTGCTCTTAACCACAGCCATCTCTCCTCTGCCTCTTTTTTGAGACAGGTACGGTTTTTGTAGCTGTCCTAGAACTTGCTAAGTAGATCAGGTTGGCCTTGAGAGAGCTGCCTGCCCCTCACTCCTGAATGCTAGGGTTCAAGGCATGCAGTGCTGCAAGCTGCAGGATATATTATAGAGATTCAGCTGTGATAATAAAGCTGTACCTAGAAAGGTCGAGGAATCTTTCTAGAGGGAAGCCATATATCAGGGAATATTGGGTGTTATTCAGCTTTTAATATATCAGCTGTCTTCTGCTATGAATTTATGTGCTCATATACTACTAGGCCATATGGGGAACAGTATAAGCTTCTCAGGCCTACTGCTGATCTGAACTAGGTAACACTCCTACAGAGCCTAGAAGACAGGTGGACTGTAGATCTATGCATAGCTTTGTTTCTTGTGCAAATGAAGCTCAGACCATCCCTTTCCTTCAGGCCTAGTGGCATTCCAGAGCTATTGACTCAGGACAAAAGGGCTTTTTCATAACCAGGTGGAGTGAAGGCTGACGCAGAATTTCCTGGTCTGGGTGGGAGAAGTGAGAACAGGGCAGAGTTTTTGGATGAGTAGTGATTGGGTCAGAGCAGGAGAAGAGGAAGGAAAGATGGAGGATGAAGGAATGGAGGATGAGGGTGAGGTCGAGAACATGAGAGCTTGGTTATTACTAGGGCTATGAGAGGACAGGAAGAGAAGGGACAGAGAGGAACTGAGAGAACGGAACTGAAGGTATGTAGACAGAATCTTGTCTTAGAGAAATAAAGTGGATGGACAAAAGAGCCCAGTGTACTTAGATTCTTCTCCCTCAGATACACCCATCTCCCCGCGCCCCTGCCCCCCTCCGGCGGTAGAGTCTTCCCCAGGACTCTGGGAGGAATCTTCTCAGAGCAGGCCCCTGGGAAAATTCCAATAATGCACTACCACACTGGGCTGCTGAGCCATCTCTTCAGACCCTTACATACACCTTATTTTTTTCAGACAGGGTCTCTCATTGAACTTGAAGGTCAAAGATCAGGTAGCTTGAAAATCAGAGCTGAGATTACAGGTGCATGCTGGGCCATGCTGCTTGTGACATGGCTTCTGAGGATCAAACTTCCGGGACTTGTTATTGGCTAAGCCATCTCCCCAGCCCAGGAGAATGCTTTTAACCCAAGGGCAGGGACAGAAAGGGGACAAGCCAGGCAGTTGCTGTGGCCTCATGAGGGACAGATTCCAGATGGAGATCTTCCCGTTTGCTCCCTCAAATCTAACTAAACCAAACCTAACTAACCTCTGGGTTCAAAGAGCCCTGGACTCTTGAGGGTCAATGGCCAGAGAAGATGGTCTGCAGGAGAGGCATGGAGGTGATCCTTGTCACCTTATTGTCTCAAATAAAGGCAGAAACAATGGCCCTGACCTCAGAAAACTCCCAGAGCTCAAGAACTGAATAGAACCCCAAAGGCCAGATTACAGTTGTGGACACAGATCCATTCAGTCCTGCAGGCCAGATTACAGTTGTGGACACGGATCCATTCAGTCCTGCAGGCCAGATTACAGTTGTGGACACAGATCCATTCTCAGTCCGGCAGCATTTCCACCTTCCTCTCTCCACCTGCCCCTCTTCCTCTTGCAGAGGAAAGAGAACTGACCAGAGATGTCTGCAGTCCTAGAGAGAAATGCTTCTCCAAGCCAGTCTGTTTGCCCTCACTTGCCTGCCTCACTCTGCCCACTGTGACAGAGACGCCCTGTGCAGAGTGGAGACTTCACAGAAAAGGACAAGGCCGCATTCATTCCAAACTGTCCCTAAGCATCTTTCTTTGCCCAGTGCTCCAGTTTGGAATCAGGTGTCCCCTAAGGCTTGATCTCCAGCCCGGGGTGCCATTAAAAGGTTTATGTGTTACGGGGGTCGGGTGGGGGTTGTGGAAGGTTTTAAGTCACTGGCATGGTGGTCTGAGTGAGAAGAGCCCCACACACTCATACATTTGAACACTTGGTTCCAATTAGTAGTGCTGTTCAGGAAGGATCAGGTGTGACCTCCGTGGAGGTCCTAGGTCCCAGGGACAGGCTCTCAGGCTTCCAAAGCACCCCGCCACCCCCAGGTGCTCTCTGCCTCCTGTTTGTGGCTCATTTTATAAGCTGTTATTCCTGCTACCACGGCTCTCCTGCATCATCATGGACTCCAACCTGAAGCCACAGCCCAATTAAACATTTCTAAGTGCCTCGGTTTTTCTGTCACAGCAACAGAAAAGTGACAGACAATTGAGTACTCTTTGAAGGGGACGGTGGGGCCCTGGTCTCTTTTCTCTTTTGTGCCTGGCCACCACATGGGCCTCCTCCACCATGTGTGCCTGCCGTGACGACGCTGCCACCACAGGCCCAAAGCAGTGGGGCCAAGTGTCCCCAGACTGAAGTCTCCCAAGCGATGAGTAATCTCTTTTAAGTTGACTACTGTATTTTGTTACTGTATCAGAAAACTAACACACATGCTCCAGGAGTTTCAGACATGATTGCTGCCAGAGGCCAGTGACTGGCACTCCTTGTCACCAAAGCCTCCAGCAAGCTCCTCAAGTCGCCTGTGGTTCTGGAACAGTCATAGGCCCCTCCCACAGAACCTAGGAGAGCCCTGAACTGAAGCTGGGAAACACGACCGGATGGAGAACAGGCAAAGACTTTGGCTAGAAGTACCCAGAACTTGGCTCTGGCTCCTGGGTATGGTGTCCAGGCAGGTTATTCATCCCGTCTAAGCTACCCACCTGCAACGAGGGATTCTGCTCAGTCACCAAGAATGAAATGGTGGGGGTGTTACGTGCCCAGGATGGCGCCCATACTCAGCAGGCACTTGATAGCCCTGGGTTCCCCGTCCCATCAGGTCTGCAGGTAACAGCACTTGGGATAAACAGCCTCCTGGACAGGAGCGTGTATGAACAACTTTCTCTAAGGGGATGAGAGAAGAGGTCCAGGAAGCAGCTCTTCTGTTTGTTCTTTGGAGAATTCCCGTTCTTCTGAGCGAACAGAATAGAGGCATGGGAACTACAGTTGATATGCAAGGTACTAGTGCATCAATTACTCCTGCTTGGCTCTGCAATTTTCCAGGGGTCTGGTCTCAAATCCCTTTAAGGGGGCTGGACAGTGGATCAGTGGTTATGAGCACTGGATGCTCTTGCAGAGGACCTGGGTTCAGTTCCCAGAGCCCACATGGAGGATAACAACCGTCGGCAACTCCAGTTCCAGGGAACCTGGCACCCTCTTCTGACCTCTGCAGTCACCAGGCACACACACCTGGAACACATACATCCACGCAGGAAAAACCCTCATATCCATGAATTAAAGTAAAAAATAACATTCCTTTCAGGTCATTCATTATGTTGGTGGCACTGGACTAAAAAATGGAAGAAAGATCCAAGGACCTATGGAAAATCCATACTCAAATGTACCCTTTGTGATGTATGTGGGGGGTATCCAACCTCAACCCAGCTGAACTTCAAGTTTCAAGGCTGTTCCCATGCCAGGTCAGGATCACAGCTTCCCATCGCTCCCCTCCCAGATCTACAGACACACTCCTGGGCTATTCCAGGATTCAGGCTGCAGGCACACTCAGACTGTACTCACATGGGATTTCTAAGCCTCCCCACTGTTCTCAAACTTAGTTCCGTGGAGTTCCAGAGGTCTCCTAAGGGTTCCTGTGCCTTGAGGGCCAAGGCTCAGGCTGTATGCCCAGCTCCCACACCATGAGTTGGAACAACTCTGTCCTTTTGTTAACTTTTTTTTTTTAAAGATTTATTTATTTATGATGTATACAGCATATTTGCCTGCAGGCCAGAAGAGGGAGCCAGATCTCATTACAGATGGTTGTGAGCCACCATGTAGTTGCTGGGAATTGAACTCAGACCTCTGGAAGAGCAGTCGGTGCTCTTAACCTCTGAGCCTTCTCTCCAGCCCCCTTTTGTTAATTTTCATCTGACTCACACGTTATATCTGTCTGATGTACAGCTTTACTTTTTTTTTTTTTTACAGTGCTGGGGAGGGACCCAGGGCCCGCCACATGCTATGCAGGCCTTTCACCGCTGAGCCATCTGCATTCCCAGCTCTGAGAACTTGCTTAGAAAGAGCCCTTGGACTAGATGGTCCGCAGAGGGCTGACATGCTGTGGGCCACAGAGCACGCTTGCTGCCCACCCACAGGCAGGGCCTCCCTCAAGCCTCTTCCTAGCAGGAGGAAGGCAAAGGCATGGGGAAGGAAGGAGTCTGGTGAGGAGGGCCCAGCAGCTCTTGGCCGCTGCTCACAGAGGAGGCTTCGTGGGCAGGCATCCCTCCTCGTCACTGCCGGCAGGGCCTGGCCTGCACCGTTGTGCTCAGGAGCCCTGTATCTCCATGCAGTCCCCCTGAAGCAGGATGTGCTGCAGCAGCCCATTGACCACGTCCAGCGTCTCGTCCTTCTCCAACACGATGTCGTAGGAATCCATGTACCGCTCCCGCCGCTCCTCCACCTGCCCAGGGGAAGCAGAGCGGAGTCCCCCAAATGGCCCTCTTTTTACTCTCAGGCCTCTTGGGGTCTGGGGTAGAGGCATGCAAACACCATCCCCCAGCTCTCCTGTGAAAGCCTGGGGAGGTCAAGGTTATGAGGACACAGGCAGGCAATGAGGGGCACGAGCTCCCACCACGGACCCTCGGCCAGTGTCCAGCAGACAGTAACAACAACTACAGACAAACGCCCAGCTGTCACACGTCATCTTCACATGGCTCTGGCGTCCACTGGGCTCCGGCCTCTGCTGGCTGGGTCCACCCTTATGGACACCTTCTCTGAGCCCTTCTGGCTTGGGCTCTGTCCATCCCTGCCAGGCTCTGATGTTTTTGCTTCCTTTTATAAAATCATGCTCTCAACCCTGGCATCTCTCATCTCAGTCAAGCCAGAGAAACCCTGTCTCGGAAAAAACAAAATCCAAAAAAACCAAAACAACAACAGCAACAAGAACCCACCTCCAAGACAAACTAAGGAGTCACCCCACAAAGTGAGAGTTTAGTGGGTTAGCGGTGTCTGTGTGACCAGAATGGGGACTGACACGCGCAGAGTGCACAGCCATGCGTGTGTGGGCGGAGTGACCTATCAAGTCTTGGGTCAAGTCATAGTGGAACGTGCCGAGGCTTTGGGATGTAACTCAGTGATAGAGTACTTACCTGGCATCTATCGGGGTCTACGTTCCTTTCCCAGCAAACACACACGCGCACACACACACACACACCAAAAGAGAGAGCATAAATCATGGTATGATGGCATATTCATGTAATCCCAGCATTTAGGAGGTTGAAGCAAGCTGGTCAGAAGTTCAAGGTCTGCCTTAGCTACACAGTTTGAGACTAGCTTGGGATACACGAATTCCCCCTTTACTCCGCTCCCCATACACACCGAGGGGGGGCAGAGAGAGGAGGGAGGAAGGGAAAGAGAGAGGAGAGGGGGGGAGAGACCAAGAACACAACTCTGCCCCTCCTCTGCAGCCCTAATACCTCCCACAGTTTCTAGCACAGGAAAGGAATTCAAAAGTGCGGGCAGGAATCCCGAAGTCAGAGGGGAGGCCCAGCCACTGCTCACCTTGTCATTTAGGAAGCCAATCTTGAGAATGTTCTGCACCCCAGGGACTCCATCAGCCATGGTGAGGTCCCCCATGGAGTCTCCAAGCAGGAGGATGTTGGTTTTGTCCTGAAGCTTCTGGAAGTAACCGGAGTTCTCACACACGGAGCTGTTCTTGTTGAAGGTGTGGATGAGCTGGCCCTTGAAGCCTTGCAGGACACCCTAAAACACCCCAAGAGACAGAGAGCAGGGCGAGGGCACCCATGTAGCACATGGGCCTGTCATGGGGAAAAAAAGAGTTCCCAAACCCAGAGAGAACGGCAAAGCTTTACTGGAGCCTGAACGGGGGGCTGGAACTAGGACACAAGGGGCAGATCTGGTCTACTGTTATAAATGTTTTCACAGAACCCAGCCAGACTCAGTTGTTTGTGTCTTGCTTTGGGCTGCATTCTGGGAGGTGAGGGCGAAGTTGAGGGGAGACGCAGCAAAGACAGAGGCCCACAGAGGCCCAAGTGTGCACAGCTGGCCTCTTACGAAGGCACTGGGACTTAGCACACGCCTTACACACGTAGGCACCGCATCACTGAGCCACACCTCCAACGTTTTCCTTTTCCTTTTGAGAACAGTCTATGTGGCTTTAGCTGACTTGAGTTCTGCCTGCCTCTGCCTCCTGAATGAGAGGATTAAAGGCGTGTGCCGCCGCTATGCTATTTCTTTCTTGTTTTCTCTTTTTGTTTGTTTGTTTTGTTGTTGTTTTGAGACAGGCAGGGTCTCACTATGCAGCCCCGACTGTCCTGGAACTCTCTATGTAGATCAAGCTGGCCTCAAACTCATAGATCCCCCTGCCTTTGCTCCTGAGTGTGGGATTAAAAGCGTCCACCACCTTGCTTGGCCCCAGTTCTCACTGTGAGACACATCTTTTTCTATCCAGGCTTTCTAGGCTCTCCCTGAATTTGCTCTACAGCTCAGGCCAGGCAGGTCTTGAACTTTCAAATTCCTGCCTTAAGTCTCCTAAGCAGCTGGGATCACAGGCCTGTGCCTCCAGGCCCAAACCACTTGGCCTTTTCTAGGAGAACTTTGTAATTCCTGTTTTAAATAACGACCATAGGTATTCCTGATCTTCATTCTGGTGGAAGCCTATAATACAAATGCTGCGGAGTCAGGTTGCAGGAACCATTCAGAGGCTCTGCTTAAGGCCTGGGTCAGATTCTCATCTGAAAAACATGTGTGTTGTTAGCACTTGGCTGTAGGCCATTAACAGTGACAAAATTTCACCACTGATTTTGTTTGAGACAGGGTCTCCTATAGCCCAGTGAATCTGAACTCATTATGTAGGTGAGGCTGGCTTTGAAATCCTAAGTCTGCTACCTCCATCTTGCAAGTGCTGGGATGAAAGCATGTGCCATCATGGCTGCCCACTGAGAAGTGAAAACTTGGGTAAGCTGGAACCACTCACCTCTGGCTTTCAGTACCCATGGCAAAACACCAATGCATATAACATAAAGTAACACACAGCCTGGATGTAGCAAGGAATGGTTCAGTCCTAGCATTCAGGAGGCAGAGGCAGGGAGTTCTCTGTGAGTTTGAGGCCAGTTTGGTTTATACAGTGAGTTCTAGGAAAGCCAAGGCTATATAGAAAGACCCTGACTCAAAAAACAAAAAAGAAAGCAAGGAATTCGTGAAGCCAAGTGCCATGACAGTTCCAGCCATTCAGGAGCCAGAGGACTGACTGAGCTTAGGAACTCCAGGCCAGCCTGGGTAGCGTAGCAAGACTCTTGTCTCAAGGAAAGAGAGGGGGAACTGGACTAAAATTGCCCACCAGAGGGCAAAGAGGCCAGCTGGCCACGCGAAAAGGCCCCCAGGCTGACAGCCCACCCCCCCTCTCTCCTGCAGCCCGGCTGAGACGTGGCTCACATCCTCATTGAAATCCATGTAGTTAGACACAATGTGGATGTTGGGGTGGAACACTTTCATCTGCCGGATAATTTCCTCCAGGATATCGCCAATGCCCGCCGAAAAGATGAAAAGAGGAATGTTGTTATGGTAGAGTGTGTCGAAGAACGTCTTATATCCCTCCCTGCAAAGAGATCAAAGAATGGTGAACGGCATGGCCCTTCGCTACTGCTACTTCATTTTCTACTTGGGCGAGGCATTTTATATCTTATTAGTTATGTGTATGTGCAGGTTATATGTCTACCCGTGACCTAAGTGTGGAGGCCAGAAGTCAACCTTGAGTGTCCTTCCTCAGGAGCCATTTATCTTTGTCTTTTTTTTTTTTTTTTTTAAAAGACAGGGTTTCTCTGTGTATCCTTGGTTGTCCTGGAACTCACTCTGTAGACCAGGCTGGCCTCAAACTCAGAGATCCACCTGCCTCTGCCTCCTGAGTGCTGAAATTAAAGGCGTGCGCCACCATGCCCATTTTGTTTACTTTCACTTTTGAAAATTTACGTATCGGGCTGGAGAGATGGCTCAGAGGTTAAGAGCACTGGCTGCTCTTCCAGAGGTGGTGAGTTCAATTCCCAGCAACCACATGGTGGCTCACAACCATCTGTAATGAGGTCTGGTGCCCTCTTCTGGACTGCAGTCATATATGCTGTATACATAATAAATAAATAAGTCTTTAAAAGAAAATTTACTTATTGTTGTATGTTTATGGGCATAGACGTACCATGGCACACATGTGGTCAAAGAACATCCGTGGAGTCGGCTCCCTCTCTCCACTTTTACATGGGTCTGGGATCACTGTAGTCAGGCTGGCACGACAAACATTTTACCCGGCCAGCCACCTCACTGACCCACACTTGGGTTAGAGACAGGGTCTCTCACCGGGAGCCGGGGCTCACTGCTTAGGCTGGCCAGTCAGTCCCGGGGATTCGCCTGTCTGCACTTCCCCAGTGCTGGGGTTCTGAACTCATTCTACCACACCCAGCTTTGCAGGCGGAGCTCAGGTCTGCATGCCTCATGAGGCAGGACTTTACCAACTGGGCCGCCATCTTAGCACCTCGGGCGAGTAATTTTTTAATTTTTCTTTTTTTGTTGTTTGTTTATACATAGTGTAATATATACACATATATGTATATATATACACACACACATACATACACACACACACACACACACACACACATAAATATAGGGACACACACATACATCTTTTGAGACAAGGTCTCCCAGTATAACCCTGGCTGGCCTGGAACTAGAACTGGTTATATAGACCAGGCTGGCCTTGAACTCAAGAGACCCACCTGCCTCTACCTCCTGAGTGCTTGGATTAAAGGTATGTGCCACCACACCAGCTTTTTCCTTTAAAATCAAAAACAAAAAACTGGGGGGACTGACTGGAGAGACAGCCCAGTAACTTTAAGGAGTACTTGCTGCTCTTCCAGAGGACCTGGGTTCAGAACCCACATGGTAGCTCACAACCATCCATGACTGCAGCTCCAGGGGAACCAACTCTCTCTTCTGGCCTCCTCAGGCACCAGACACACGCAGTGCACATACACAGGTGCATGCAAAACAATTATATACATAAAATATAATAAAACAATGTTAAAAAAGTGTTTTAAGGTCTGTGTGTTTAACTCTTGAGTAGCTCTTGACAGCCTGCTCAAGACCTTGAGTTCAATACCAGCACAACAAGCAAGACCTCATATATAAACCAGGTGATGATGTATGGCTGTAATCCCAGCACTCGGGAGGCAGAGGCAGGAGGATCTCTGTGAGTTCGAGGCCAGCCTAGTCTACAGAGTGAGCTCCAGACAGCCAGGGCTACACAGAGAAACCCTGTCTCAGAAAACCAAAATGAATTAAAATAAAAAAAATAATAATAAAAAGATGCCAGGCAGCCAGAGGGTCCAGAGCTGTGGGGTCTTTTGCTTGCTTTTAACCCATCATTTAAAAGGAGCTGGGCTGAGGAGATGAAGGCCTGGCCATTCTGCACAGCAGCCCAGTGAAACGAATGGCTTCCGGGGCCACCTTTCCTCCTCCCAGCCACTGACTCCACTCAACCCTGCCCAGCCTTTTCCACCCGGGGGAAACAGCTGCAGACCGGCTTTCACGTTTATTTTTGGTTTCCAATACCGAGGATGGAATTCACAGGCCTCCAGCATGCCAGGAACGTCTTTAACCAGGGAGCCACACCCCAGCCCACAGAGGTGCTTAACTAGTCCGGTGGAAATGCTTTCACCGCAAGGAGCTTACCTGAGCATCGCGGTGGACTCTCCAACCACCTGCGCTATCTGGGACTTCTGTATCCTCTGCTGGCACAGGAGGTTGTGGGCTTTGGACCACCTAGGAACAGACAACCCACACACCCCAAGTCCCAGTCACCCCAGGAAGTCGAGTGCCCTGTCCTTTATTCCCTCTGGTAGTACTCGCTAGGGAAATGAGCACACTCTGTCCCACAGAGGCATCTCCTGAAGGACTTTACGAGATCCTTAGAAGGAAATGAAGGGAGAGGGAGACGAGATGTGGACTGGGGAGATTAGAACCCTCCTCCATAGGGACCTAGGGCTCTATCCTGGGATGCCAGGTTTTGTTTAACAGGGTCTTGTGTAGCGCAGGCTAACCTACAACTTCCTATGCAGCCAAGAAAAACCTCGATCCTTCTACCCCCATCCTCTAAGTGCTAGGACGATGTGCATGCACCACCACCAGCCATGCCTAGTGGTGTTTTTTCTGTCGGAATTTTGCAGTCTGATTGCGTGCCCAGGTTATAAACTGGAACTCTGTGGTGGTTTGCACGAGAATAACCCCTGTAGGCTTATATATTTGAATGCACTCCAAAGTTGGTGGAACTATTTGGGAAGGATTAGGAGGTGTGGCCTCGCTGGAGGTGTGTCACTGGAGGGGGGGCTTTGAAGTTTCAAAAGCCACGCCTGCCTTCCTGCTGCCATGCTCCCTGACACGATGGTCATGAGCTCACCCTCTGAACTGTAAGCCCTCCCTCCAAAAACTCTTTCTTCTATAAGTTGCCTTGGTCATGCTGGCCCACTCCATCTTGAATCACAGGAGCTCCTCCCTGTCGGTGTCACTTACCACTGTACCATATGAGGCAACTTCTCTTTGATGGTCCGGTGTGGGTCGATCTCAATGGGATAATAGTGGTGAAAGAGCGCCGCGAGCTGGGACAGTCAACGAGGGGAAAGGTCATTAGTGCACATCACCCCGGCCCCCAGTTAAGACGAAAACCACCTCAAGGATGCAGCTTCGCGCTAGAGAGTTTTCAGGTGGGAATACACCATTTATGAAACTCAGTCTTCTCCTCGTGCTTTTTGACTGCTCACACTTACCTATTATACACAGTCTGCAGTACGGCTGCCTACGCAGAGCCTATCACTTGCTGTCACCCACCCCGAGAATGAGGCCTAAAGAGTCCTCAACATGAGTTAGACTTGGTGGCCCATGCTATAATCCCAGCACTTGGAAGGAGGAGACAGGGGGATTATAGATGTGTAGCCTGGGTCACATAGGCAAGCGTAAGCTACACAGTAAAATTCCATCTCAAAAATCAAAACATATACATACATACACAGGGGGTGGGGAGGTGGGGGTGGAGGCATGACAAGAAGTGGGAACAGGGATGCAGCTTGTTGGCAGAGAGCTTGCCTGGAGTGCAATCCTCAGCATTACAAAAAAAAAAAAAAAAATCAATGGGGGCTGGAGAGTTAGCCCAGCACTTAAGAACACTTGCTGCTCTTATAGAGGACCAGAGTTCAATCCCCAGCATCCACATAGTGGCTCACAACTGTCTACAACTCTAGTCCTGGAGGATCTGACACCCTCTTCCGACCTCAGTGGGCACCAGGCACTCATGTGGCCAGGTACTCACGAAGTAAAATAATAGTAATAAAAACTAGTCAGGCCAGGCAGTGGTGGTGCACGCCTTTAATCCCAGCACGTGGGAGGCAGAGGCAGGCAGATCTCTGTGAGTTCAAGGCCAGCATGGGCTACAGAGTGAGTTCCAGGAAAGGCACCAAAGCTACTCAGAGGAAACCCTGTCTCGAAAAAAAAAAAAAAAAAAAAAAGAATGAACTCAGTAATGTATAACAGTGTAGCCTAGCTCTGCACTAGTGAGTGGCCATTCAGGGCCAAAACCTGGAGCCAAGTAAACCGAAGGCCAAGGCTCTAGAGTTGGCTTCTCAGTATTTGAACACATCTTACAGAAATGAATTAACATCCATTCAGAACGCTCTCGATATCTGTTCCCTTACCAGAAAGTTACATCATCAAGGACATGGCACAATATAGTGGGAAGAGTTTGGGACAAAGTCTCTGCAAAACCAAGGCATGGAACTCAATCGAATGACCCTTGGGCAAGTTGTTCAACCTCCTGAAACACCTGTTTTCTCACATGTTGAACAGAAACAGTAATAGGATAGTTCTAGCTACCTTTTGGAGTAGAGGATTGTTCAGTAAGATACAGCATTCAAGTCTCATGCCAGCTAGCAGTAAGTCTCAATCATCGTGTCTCAAGAGTGTCCCAATAGGAAAAAGCTGTTCTCATGTACAAAGACTAGACTCAGGGGCTGGTTCAGCAGTTAAGAGCACATACTGCTATTTCAGAGGACCAGAATTCAGTTCCCAACTCCTACATCACGCAATTCACAACCACCTCTAACTCTAGTTCCAGAGGATCCTCTAAGGGCACCTGTGTAGTGGTACTTGCTCTGCCCATGACGTTGGGCCATAGGGCCCAAAGGAGGTAATGCTTTTTGCTGTTGTACGATGCCTTTTATAAGGAAAGGGGGAAGGGACACATGTCCCTCCTCCCTACTGCCTGCGAAGTGGATTTGCTCCCTGTCAGATCAGAGGACAACTTCAGCTCTCTGCTCTGTTCTGTATTCGTAAGTGTATTTCCTCAATTTATCCTTTTTTTTTTTTTAAAGATGTATTTATTTATTATGTATACAGTGTTCTGTCTGTATGTTTGCCTTCACACCAGAAGAGGGTGTCAGATCTCATAACAGATGGTTGTGAGCCACCATGTGGTTGCTGGGAATTGAACTCAGGACCTCTGGAAGAACAACCAGTGCTCTTAACCTCTGAGCCATCTCTCCAGCCTGTCAATTTATATCCTAATAAATCCTCATTACCCATTAAATAGATTCACATGGATTGATTTTAATACATAATACTGATTGCCTCTGTCTCTGTCTCTCTCTCTCTCTCACACACACACACACACACACTTTAAATAATTAAAAAATAATCCAGGCAGTGGTGGTGCACACCCCAGCACTCTGAAGGCAGAGGCAGGTGGATCTCTGTGAGTTTGAGGCCAGCCTGGTTTACAGAGTTAGCTTCAGGACAGCCAGGGCTACACAGAGAAACCTTGTCTTGAACCCATGCCCCCCAAAATAAACAAAAATGAAATAATTAAAATAAACCTAATAAGAAAACTAGACCTACTTTACTATAACAAGTTATACAGGAATAATTTTTTTCTTTCTTTTTTTTTTTAAAGATTTATTTATTATTTATTATGTATACAGTGTTCTGTTTGTATGTATGTCTGCACACCAAAAGAGGGCACCAGATCTCATTATAGATGGTTGTGGTTGCTGGGAATTGAACTCGGGACCTCTGGAAGAGCAGTCAGTGCTCTTAACCTCTGAGCCATCTCTCCAGCTCAGGAATAATGTTTTTAAAAAAATAACAACAAAAGAAACAAAACCAACCAAACAACAACCAAAACAAACAAAAAAACCACAATTGAGGAGCAAATCCAGAGCCTCAGGAATGCTTGATGAGCTGCCTGTGAGCTATGTCCCAGACTCCCTCTTTTTGAGACAAGGTCTCACTACGTAGCTTTGGCTGGCCTGGGGACTTGCCATGTAGAACAGGCTGGCATGGAATTCATGGAGATCCACCTGCCTCTTTCTCCTGACTGCTGCTCAGCTGCCCTTTTTCTTTTCTTTCTTTTTTTTTGGTGGGGGGTGGAGTGGGAGAGTGCTGGGATTAAAGGTGTGCAGCATCACCACCTGGCCTCCTTTATGCCCTGCTTCCGTTTTCAAACTTCCTGTTTTGAGGTAGAGTCTCACTAAGTTGCCCAGGATGACGTTGAACTCTTTCTGGAGCCCAGGCAGACCCTGAACTTGTAATTCTCCTGCTTTGATCTGCCAAATAACTATAGGCATATAATCCACACTAGTTTAAAGAATAAACTTTCTTAAGATTTCTGTCTCGGAGTTTGTGGTTCAACCCCGGAAGAGTACCAGAGCCATTTTTGAGCAAAGAAGGGAGTGACCCACCTCTTTGCGACAATCCTCACTGATGATTTTGCTGTTATCCAGAATATCTGAAAAAACACAAAACTCCCTTTACTTGCTCCTTAGCAGTTATCATCGTGAGCCCTGCAAGGAAGGCTGAAATGAGACTTACTGTGGGAAGAGGGGCATCGCTGTCCATTGTAAGCAAATCTGCTCAAGGTCATGTCAAAATCAGAAATCACCTAAGAGACCAAAGAGAGGTTATGGTGGCTGAGTAGGCACCTTCCCACCTGGCCTTGCCTCAGCCTGGGCTAACCACAAGTCTAACCAGCCACTACCCAGTCAGCAGCAAAGCCTTTTTTTTTGGCAAGGCTGTGGAGAGACAGCGAGGGTAAGGAAAGAAGTGATTCTGTGTCAGTACACGAGTTAACCTTGAGGAAAACCAAGTCCCCCGAGTGTGTGGGTGAGTCTCAATGGCATCTTTCTCAAATGCACTGGTTCGTTCTTAAAGTGCCTCCCGACCTTTATGGATCTTCCCCATCCTCAACTTCTTGTGGAGCCAGCTAGCCTAGGGTAGTGGGGCAGCCAGGCTCGACCCATCTCATCTGCTTTCTGAAACCAAGCAGGACGACCACATCTGACTACTTTGAGAGTTGGCTGTTGGGACAGGTGGGCTCTCTCTCCCCGGCGAGCCAATCTGTTTGCCCATGCCCACTCCGGGGCGCAGGCTCGCAGCGTGCGCACCGGCTCTGGCGGGAAGGCCGCGGGACCCACACCCTTCCGCCGCCCAGCCCGGCCGTGCCCCCGCGCCCCGGTACCTGCAGGCGGTCTCCTCCGCCCCTGCGAAGGGCGCCCACGATTTCCTGCACCCGCCCGGGCTGCCGCATCAGGACCGTGGCCTTCATCAGACTTTTCACCTGTCGCGAGACCCGAGGGACCCGCTGACCCGAGCGCCGCGATGGGCCCCCGTGCAGCCGGGCCTCCCCGCGCCCGCGATCCCGCCACGCGGGACGCTCCCCACCCGAGGCCTCACCTCCTCCGCCATCGCGCCGACGGCCTGGTGGGCGGCTCCGAAGACGGCGCCCGCCCCCGCAGCCTCACTGCGCAGGCGTCGTCTTCGCTCTAGCAGCGCCGCTCTGGGAGGGGCGGGCCGGCCGTTTCCAGGCAGGCTCAGGATGCTGGCAGGAGAAACGGGTGGGGGTGGGGGTGGGTTCTACTGTGGGAGGGGAGGTGAGGGGGGAAGGACCAAGATGCTGAGGTCCTGCGCATGGGTTGACTGTCATGAGGCTTTGCTGTGTGTGGACTCCTGTCACTCTTCCTGGAACCCTTTGGCAAAGGGCGGTCTTTCCCTGGATTCGGGTCCTAGCTCAGTGGAAGAGTGCTTGCCTGCATGGATGAGGCCCTGGGTTTCATCCCCAGCATTGCAAACAACAACAAAAACAAACACCCACCAGGAATCCGTATGCATTTTGGACTGAGGATGCACCCAGGAGACATTTTCCTTAACTGGGCCCCTCATCATCACTAAGCAAAGTAAGCCAATAAGGCATCTTAGGGTCTAGAAGACCCTGGCCAGCCTGACATTTAATCAGCTTTGCTTCTGGCTCTGCAGGAGAGTGTGAGCTGGAAGGATTGCTGCAGGCATGTGGATTCATCCTGGAAATGCAACAGGAAGTAGGCTCCATAAAGGCTCAGCTGTGCTGGTGGCCACAGTTCTGCCCTAGGTCTGAGGGCAAGGAAGAGGTGTGGGGTGGTCTATCTGTATGTCCTGGGGGGAGGGGGAGGAAGAAAAAGAAGAAGAAGGGGTAGGAGGGGTTCCAGAACCTGAGAGCACAATCCTGAGTGATCTCACGGCTCAGGATTCTGGAACTTGGGCTGCCTGATGGTCCCTATATGAAAGATGTAGTAGGGAAAAGGAGCGACAGCTGGCTAAAGGGGCCCCCCAGAACCCTCCCCAACACCCCAGGAGAGCAGCCTCTCTCCCCTGGTCCCAAGGTGCCATGGAGATGGAGAACACGGCGGCCTCCACCCGGTTCCACCAGCCTCACATGGAGAGGAAGATGAGTGCGATGACCTGTGAGATCTTCAATGAGCTCCGACTTGAGGGCAAGCTCTGCGATGTGGTCATCAAAGTCAATGGCTTCGAGTTCAATGCCCACAAGAACATCCTCTGTAGCTGCAGCTCCTACTTTAGGTACACCAGGGGCCCGAGCGAAGCCCGAGGGGAGACAGGGCTCCTCTTGAGGTCTTTTCATCTGCTTTTCAGTTTCCCATTTACCATCTTAAAGTTAGGGACATTGAAGCTCTGGGTTCCTTGCAGCCTAGCTGTGCTGCCTTCTAGACAACCACGGGCTGGGGCCAGAGCCTCTCTCTCTCTGTGTCCTGATGTGTTTTAAACTGGTCTTCAGTCAACATTTGGCAGGTCAGGGGTTTTCTCTCCGATTCTCACCCCAACTTTTAGTTGGACACCTGTGGATTTTGGACTTAACCTAGATGATATTACTGCTTCCGGTGCCCCTCCTGGCCCAGTCCCAGTAGAGATCACTGAAAGCAGGGAGGTGAATTTTAAGGATAGAGAGGATGGGGAGGGCATAAGGGGAGAGTACCTAGGAAATAGTTTCAAAAGAAAAGGAGTTTTGACTGCAATTCTTAACTCAGAAAGTGCATGGGGTCTTTCTAAGATGAAAAAGTCAGGGTACTCGGTCTCAGTGAAAACAGGAGAAATATGTCCATCTTTTGCTAAAAACTCTTATTCAAGCCCAGCTCGGTTGTACAGGTCTATAATCCCATTTAATCAGAGGCTGAGACAAGTGGATCTCAAGGTCAAGGCCTTGGGGGCTGGGGATTGTAGTTCAATAGTAGAAGGTTTGTCCAGCATGCACCAAGTCTTGGGTTCAAGCCCCAGTATTCAAACAGACCACCGACACCAATAACAACAATGAACAGTTCAAAGCCAGCCTAGGAAACTTAGTGAGATTCTGTCTCAAAATAACAATGACAGCAAAGAAGGAAAAAACCACAATGGCTGAGAGCTAGGCATTGTGCCAAACCTCTGTAATGTCTGCTCTCAGGAGGCCAAAACACCAAGATGAGTTCAAGTTCAACCTGGCTACAACCTGGGTTGGTTGGTGTGTAACTGGTTCTAGGCCAGCCTGAGATACATACAAGACTCTGTCTCAGTTACGACTGTCTCAGTTGCCCGATTAACAAAACCCTAACTCTTAACCCTAAAAAAGAGCTCTGTTCAGTTGAGGGGCCACGTCATGGCCTGCAGGTCTCATTCTGCCAAATCAAAAACCTAAAACTTGAAAAAAAAAGTTTTAGCAAGGTGGTGGTGGTGGTGGTGGTGATGGTGGTGGTGGTGCATGCCTTTGATCCCAGTACTTCAGAGGCAGAGACAGAGGCAGATCTCTGAGTTCGAGACCAGTCTGGTCTACAGAGCTAGCTCTAGGACAACCAGGGCTATACAAAGAAACCCTGTCTCGAAAAACCAAACCAAACAAACAAACAACAACAAAAGACTTTATGTATATATGCATGCCTTGCATGGCTGTTTGTGGGTATATGCAGATGCTGGAGCAACGGGTTCCAGTTAGAGGCAGTTGACATGGGTGCTGGGAACTGACTCAAGTCTTCTCCAAGAGCCATGTGAGTACTTAACCGAGAATCATTTCTGCAGCCCTAGGACTTTGGGTTGGTTGGTTTGTAACTGGTTTGAGCTGTTCTCAAGTATAAACTTTGTAGGTGACAATGTGGCATTGCAATGTTAAAAGGTTGGACATGCCTGATTCCACACTCTAGAACAGAAACTACAGAAAGACCGTAAGCCAGGCATAGTGGCTCATGCCTGTAATCCCAGCACTGGAGAGGCTGAGGCAGTAGGGTTAGGAGTTCAAGGCCAGCCTATGCACAGAGTAAGAATCTGTCTCTAAAAACAAAACAAAAAACAAACAGCAAAAAAGATAGTAAATGTCTTTTTTAAAAAATTGCATTTGTTCCTTTATTTTACTTATGGATATTTGCCTGCATGTCTGTCTGTCTGCGCCACACGCATGAAGTCACTGAAGAGACCATAAGGGAGTACTGGATCCCATGGGACTGGAGTTGGACTGTGGTCAGCTACCATGTCGGCGCTTCAGCTGGGACCCCGTGTTCTCTGGAAAAGAGAGCCATCTCTCCAGCCCCAAGATAGTAAAATACCTTAAGCTCTACAGGCCATATGCTCTCTTGCAACTGCTCAACCCCGCCCTTATGTCAAGAAGAGTCAAACAGGGCCAGGCATGTTGGTGTCCATCTTTAATCCTGGCACTTAGAGGGCAGGGGCAGGCAGGTCTCTGTGAGTTCTAGGCCAGCCTGGTCTACATAGGGAGTTCCAGGGCTACATGGGTGAGACCATGCCTTAAAGAAAAAAAAGGGGTTGGGGATTTAGCTCAGTGGTAGAGCGCTTGCCTAGCAAGCACAAGGTCCTGGGTTCGGTCCTCAACTCCAGGGGGGAAAAAAAAAACCACAGACAGGACTAATACAAATTATCTGTGGACCCTGAAATTTGAATACAGTTTTAACTTTTTTTTTCTTCTCCAAGACAGGGTTTCTCTGTGTGGTCCTGGTTGTCCTGGGACTCACTCTGTAGACCAGGCTGGCCTCAAACTCACAGAGATCCACCTGCCTCTGCCTCCCAAGTGTGGGGATTAAAGGTGTGTGTCACCACCACCCTGCTTGAATACAGTTTTAAAATGCCACAAACTGTTCCTTTGACACTCAGCCCTCTCCATCATCGAGACATGTAAAGACAAACCTTGTTTCCTGGGGCAGTATGAGAGCAAGAGGTGAACTGGCATTGAGCTGCATTTGGCAGAGACTGTGTGGTCGGCAAGCCAGGATCCTGAGGAAGAGTTTGATGCCGAAGTCCACTGGTCCTCAAGCCTCTTAAGACATGTACCTAGTCACGTAGAGAACCTGACACGGCTGTGGTCTTCTGTGCTTATTTTCTGACTAGTGATATTCTGGGAATTGGAAAGAAAATACAGAGGTGAACATTCCTGTCCTTGGGAGGCTTACTTTTTCCTTTCTTTCTTTTCATTTTGTTTGTTTTGTTTTGTTTTGAGACAAAGTTTTTATGTAGCCCTGGCTGTCCTAGAACTCACTATGTAGTGCAGGATGGCCTTGAATTAAAAAATCTTCCTGTCTCTGCCTCCAGAGTTTTGGGATTAAAGGTGTGTACTACCAAGTAGTCAATACACATAAACAATTTTTTTTTAATCTTAAAAAACATATAGGACTGTCAGGGGCCATCAAGATGACTCCCTAGTAAAGGTACTTGTTGATAAGCATAATGACCTAGGTTCAATCCCTGGGATCTACAAGGTGGAAAGAGCACCAACTCCCATACCGAACACTCATGCACAGGAACACACACACACACACACACACACACACACACACACACACACTAGCAAATAAATAAACTTAATTAAAAAAAGATTATCAGAGAAGGCTTTGCTGACAAGGCAATACTTGAATTACCAAGGAGACTAGGACATGGAATGCAGAAGTCTTGGGGAATCCTTCCAGGCAGAAGGAGCATAGTAAGGAGGCGGAGTTACCTCCAGTGCACAAAGAATAGCTAAGCAGCCCTCAGGACAGAGGAAGGAGAAGGTGGAGATACCCAGAGCTCACCAGCTTCTGCAGTTCTTAGCTCTGGCATTTCCCTCTTAACAACGAAGTCGGGAAGGGTTTTGTTTTTTTTGTTTGTTTAAGTTATTTATTTATTATGTATACAGTGTTCTGCCTGCATGTATGCCTGCAGGCCAGAAGAGGGCACCAGATCTCATTACAGATGGCTGTTAGCCACCATGTGGGTGCTGGGAATTGAACTCAGGACCTCTGGAAGCCAGTGCTCCTAACCGCTGAGCCATCTCTCCAGCCCCCAGGGGAAGGTTTTGAAGGCAAAGGCGAGTTATATAAGCTCTTTGTAAGGATCGCTCTGGGACTGAGCTGGCTTGTCTAGACACATGGGAGATGTGGTGGGCAGTGAGTTAGGGCAGATTTAGATTTAATTTTTTGTGTGAATGTTTTGTCTGCTCGTAGGCATATGAACCACTTGTGTGCCTGGTGTCTGGAGTCCAGAAGAAGACTACAGATTCTCTGGACCTGAAGTTAGGATGGTTGTGAGCCACCATGTAGGTGCTGGGACTGAAAACCAGGTTCTCTGCAAGAGCAACAAGTGCTCACTGCTGGGTCATCTCTATCTTCCAGGACCTGGGTCTTCTTTTTTAATTACTTTTTATTTTATGGGTATGAATGTTTGGTCTGTGTGTATGTATGTGCACCATGTGCATGCCTGGTGCCTGAAGAAATCAGAAGAAGGCATTGAATTCCCCGGAACTGGAGTTATATATGGTTGTGAGCCGCCATGTGGTTGTTGGGTCCTGTGCAAGAGCAACTACTGAGGCATTTCTCCAGACCACACCCGGGTCTTGATCTTATTTTTACTCCAGAGCTCAATTTCTCCATCCAGAAACTGGAAAAGGAAAAAGGGAGGTGGGTTGGGGAAATGACTCAGTGGGTGGAGGACTTGCTGCCCAAGCAGGGAGACCTGGGTTCGGATCCCCAGGAACCATATAAAAGACAAGCAGAGTGGCACACATTTGTGATTCCAGTGCTGGGAGGAGGAGACAGGCTGATCCTGGGGGCTTGCTGGCTAGCCAGTCTAGTCAAAACAGTGAGCTCCAGTGTGAGTGAGAGACCCATGTCTCAAAACAAAACAAAACAAAAAACCATACACACATACATACATAGCAAAGACAGTCAACACTGATCTATGGTCTTGATATGTGCAAACACAGGCTAGTATACCTACACACACACACAAACAAACAAACACACACACACACACACACACACACACACACACACCTTGAAAAAAGAGGGTAGGGGTTGGGGATTTAGCTCAGTGGTTGAGCGCTTGCCTAGCAAGTGCAAGGCCCTGGGTTCGGTCCTCAGCTCCGAAAAAAATAAATAAAATTTAAAAAAAAAATACAAAGAAAGAAGAGGGTAAAGACAGAGTGACCACAGGAGGTTCCTGGAAAGGCACTTTTCACACCCACTATATAAAGCCATCCTTCATGCACTCCCTCAGGCCAGTCTAGTGCCAACATACTTACCGGACAACATTTGGAGTGTGTCCAAGCCCTCAGGAAGCAAAGGGGTCAGGGGTGGGGGTGAGGGTGGTCTCCAGGAGGGGAATGTTTCTGTGCTACTAATTTCTCTTGTCTTTGGTTTTTCCGCCCAGAGCTTTGTTTACAAGTGGCTGGAACAACACTGAAAAGAAGGTTTACAACATTCCTGGCATTTCCCCCGACATGATGAAACTAATTATTGAGTATGCGTACACTCGGACCGTGCCAATCACCCCCGACAATGTGGAGAAGCTGCTGGCTGCTGCCGACCAGTTTAACATCATGGGGATTGTCAGGGGCTGCTGTGAGTTCCTCAAGTCGGAGCTGTGTCTGGATAACTGCATCGGCATCTGCAAGTTCACGGACTACTACTACTGCCCTGAGCTGAGGCAGAAGGCCTACATGTTCATCCTGCACAACTTCGAGGAGATGGTGAAGGTCTCGGCGGAGTTTCTGGAGCTCTCCGTCACTGAGCTGAAGGACATCATCGAGAAAGATGAGCTCAACGTGAAGCAGGAGGACGCTGTGTTTGAGGCCATTTTAAAGTGGATTTCTCACGACCCCCAGAACAGGAAGCAACATATTTCAGTTTTGCTTCCTAAGGTCAAGTTTAGTTATTCTTTGCAAATGCTTAATCACTCCCGTTTGATTCATTTACCCGGAGGGACTGTCCCCAAGAGCCACAGATCCCAGGGCTTAATGAGAGGCGCGTCCGTCCCCTGCTTCTCTCCGAAGCTTGCAATTTTCTCTTCCCTTGATGTTGCTAATTCTTTTCTTGGCCAAAAATTCCCTCTTGGTATGGGGAGAGCAGCAGGGGATTCTGCAGAATTCTAAAAGGTCTCTCACCTTCTTCCCCACACCAAGGTACAAGCTATTACAGGAACTTAGTCAAGAGTGGCACACACAGCTAGCTGTAGTCACTTGATCCTAGCTTTATTTTTATTGATCCTGGTTTATATTTAGTTTCTGGCCAATCACACAGCTTCTTTTGCTCTACCCAGGGGCCAAGGAATGTGTAGTTATGTCTCCTCAAGACAAATACATCTATGAGTTACACGTTTTTTAAAAAGCAAACCAATGGCCTGGCTCAGAGGTTAAGAGCACTTGCTGCTCTTTCAGAAAGCAGAGCTTAAAGAGATGGGACTTGCAGACACCCTTGCCTCATCTGAATAAAATTTCTGTATTTCCTTCTTAGGTTCGCCTGGCCCTAATGCATGCTGAGTACTTCATGAATAATGTTAAGATGAATGACTATGTCAAAGACAGTGAGGAATGTAAGCCAGTCATCATTAACGCCCTAAAGGCCATGTATGACCTGAACATGAACGGACCCTCCAATTCTGACTTCACCAACCCACTCACCAGGCCCCGCCTGCCCTATGCCATTCTATTTGCTATTGGTGGCTGGAGTGGCGGAAGCCCCACCAATGCCATTGAGGCATACGACGCGCGAGCAGACAGATGGGTGAATGTCACTTGTGAGGAAGAAAGTCCTCGAGCTTACCACGGGGCAGCCTACTTGAAAGGCTATGTTTATATCATCGGGGGGTTTGATAGTGTGGACTACTTCAATAGTGTTAAGCGTTTTGACCCTGTGAAGAAGACGTGGCACCAAGTGGCCCCTATGCACTCCAGACGTTGCTATGTCAGCGTGACAGTCCTCAGCAATTTCATCTATGCCATGGGAGGGTTTGACGGCTATGTGCGTCTCAACACGGCTGAGCGATACGAGCCAGAGACCAATCAATGGACACTCATCGCCCCCATGCATGAGCAGCGGAGTGACGCAAGCGCCACGACACTCTACGGGAAGGTAAAGAACCAGGGTGGGAGGGGAAGACCCATACTGTTCTGCCTTTTGGGATGAGGCTGGAAGACAAAAACGGCAATAATGTACTTGGCAGTACAGTTGTCTTTCCGTATCCACTGAAGATTGGATGACACCCCACCCCCACCCCCCCGGAAACAGCCGCGTCCAGACGCTCTAGTCTCATAGAACATGGTTCGGTGCTTGGGTATAGCCTATGCGCAGTTGGGTGTGGGGGCACACACCCATAAACCTAGCACTTGGGAGGCTGAGGCAGGAAGGTTGCTATGGGTTTAAGGCCGGACTGGGCTACACAAGAGTTCGAGGCAAGCTACGCAGGAAGACTCTGTCTCAAAGAAAACTGTTGTATAATTTCCTTCCACATACTTCATCTCCAGACTGCTTATAGTATTTGACATTTTGTAAATGCTATGTAAATTGTTATATTGCATTTTTTTTTAGAGAACTATGAGAAAAATCTGTACATTTTTCAGTACATTTGTTTTTAAATTAAATTTTTGGGGGTGTGATATGAGCACATGTGGGAGTCAGAGGACAAATTGCAGGAGTTGATTCTCTCCTTCTACCAGGGGGGTCCCGGGGATCAAACTCAGGTCTTCAGGTTTGGCCATTACACACTGTGCTATCCCGTTAGCCAATTGTATTTTCATTAGCTATAAAAACTTCGTTATGTAAAATGTTCTGCCTGCATGTGTGATTATGTATCATGTGCATGTTTGGTCATCAGGGAGGTCAGGAGAGGGAGTCCCCGGAATTAGAGTTATGGATAGTTGTGAGCCACCATATGGGTGCTGGAAATCAAACTCTGGGTCCTTGGCAAGGGTAGTAAGTGTAGCTTGGTCACGGTGGTGCACACCTTCAATCCCAGCACTGAAGAGACAGAGGCAAGAGGACCTCTGAGTTTAAGGCCAGCTTCATCCACACTGTGAGTTCCAGAACAGGAAAAAAAAAAAAAAAAAAAAAAAAAAGATAAACTGCTAAGCTATCTATCTCTCTAGCCTCCATTTATTTAGACATGGTCCTATGTACTCCTGAATGGTCTGGAATTCCCAAAGATCCTCCTGTCTCTGCCTCCTGTGTGCTGGGATTAAAGGCATGCACCATTTTGACTGGCAATTTTTTTTTTTTTGAGACAGTCTAGCTTTGAAGCTTCAGTGATCCCCTTGCCAGTAACTACAGGTGTGAGCCATTATGCCCATTCTGGACGTAACTTCCCTAACATTTTCTGTTTCATGCGTACGCACACATGCAAGCATACATGAATATTTTTTTAAAGTTTTAAAAATTGTGTGTGTGTGTGTGTTGTTCGTGTGAGGATATGTGCACTGGAGGCATCAAATCTCCTGGAGCTGGAGTTACAAGTGGTTGTGAACTGTTTGATATGGATGCTAGAAATTAAACTTAGGTCATCTGCAAGGGCAATATATACTCTTAACCACTGGGTCATCTCTCCAGCTTCCGCTTCTATTTTTCTTTCTTTTCTTTCTTTCCTTTCTTTCTCTCTTTCTTTTTCTTTCTTTCTTTCTTTCTTTCTTTCTTTCTTTCTTTCTTTCTTTCTTTCTTTCTTTCTTTCTTTCTTTCTTTCTTTCTTCTTCTTCTTCTTCTTCTTCTCTTTCTTCTTCTTCTTCTTTTCTCTCTCTCTCTCTCTCTCTCTCTCTCTCTCTCTCTCTCTCTCTCTCTCCCTCTCTCTTTCTTCTTAGACACATTTTCTCTGTGTAGCCCTGGCTGTCCTGGAACTTACTCTGTAGACCAGGCTGGCTGGCCTTGGAACTGAAAGATCCGTCTGCCTGCCTCCGCCTCCCAAGTGCTGGGATTAAAGGTGTTCACCACCACCACCATCCTTCTCTTTCTTTTTAAACTACATTTTTGTTTAGTGTGTGTGTAAACTCATTCTGTGGTATATGTACATGGAAGGTCAGAAGACAACTTGCAGAATTCAGTGTTTACCTCCCACTATGTATAGCAAGCTCCTTTACCCACTGAACCATTTTCCCAGCCCTCCCCAATATTTTAAAATTATTTATTTATACAAATAAATAATGCATGGGCACACACGTGACCTGGGGATTGCATTTAGGTCAGCCTCAGTGACCAGTGCTGTTACCCACTGAGCCATCTCACTTAGCCTCCTCCCCATTATTTGCAATCCTATTTTTTTTTTTTTGAGACAGGGTTTCTCTGTGTAGCCCAGGCTGGCCCCTCAAACTCACAGAGATCTGCCTGCCTCTGCCTCCCGAGTGCTGGGATTAAAGGCAAGTGCCGGCGCCACCCAGCGCAATCCTAATTTTAATGCATGGATGTGTGAAACCTGCGGTGCACAGGGCTGACTCCTCTCTTTTTTTCAAGTTATTAAGTGGCCATGAAGTGGTAGTGAGAAAACCAGGTCTCAAACAAACAACCCACCAAAGAAGCTGGGGACCTAGAAAGATGGTCAGCGGCTAAGAGCACTCGCTGTCCTTGCAGAGGACTTGGGTTCAGTGGTAATTCCAGTTCCAGGGGATCTAATGCCTTCTTCTGACCTCTGCAAGCACCTACATACACATGATGCACATATAGACAAGGGGGCACACACACATACACACAAATAGAAATAAATCAGTTAAAAAGATGGACGACGGTGCCATCCAGATGTCTCAGCATTTACAGGAGCTTGCCACCAAGCCTGACCCGAGTTCAATTCAGAACCAACATTAGGAGAGAACCAATTCTAAGAAGTTGTCTTTTGACCTCTAAATGTGCATCATGGCAAATGCACAGAGACACATGCTTGTGCACCTGTCATGTACTCACATACACGCATGCGCACACACACAAATAAATATGTTTAAAAAAAAGGATGGTTCCTGAGGACCTAATGTTGTCCTCTGGCTCCACATGCATACATACATGCTGGCACCCATACACACATTCATGTACACACAGAATTCATGCATATATAGAAAGAATAATGTATAGACTGGCATTAAAAACGCACCTGGGGAGTGCAGAGAGATGGCTCAGTGGTTAAGAGCAATGGCTGCTCTTCCAGAGGACTCAAGTTAGATTCCAGCACTGACCTGGCAGCTGACAGTCTGTAACTCCAGTTCCAATGGAATCTAACACCTTCTTCTGGCCTCTGAGGACATGACACACACATGGTGTATAGACAGACATATGGGCAAAACATCCACGTGCAAATAATAAATCTATCAAAAACTGCCCCCTGGGCCTTTGAGATGACCCAGTGGGTAAAGGCATTTGCTATCAAATCTGATAACCCGACCTCCATCTTTGGTATCTAGGAGAAATAACAGATCATCACTGGCTCCAGCAAATTGTCCTCTGACCTCCACATGTATGCCATGGCACAGGAGCATGCATGCATACAAATAATTGGGGGTGGGGTGGAAAGAGGACAGGCAAAGACTAGGTGTGGTGGTACAGGCTTTTAATCTCAGGAGGCTGAGGCAGAGAGGCCTGCCTGGTCTACATGGTGAGTTCCAGGACAACCATAGAATAATACACAAGTTGTCCCTGATCACGTCTACCAGCTGGCCTGAAACTTGGAGACCATCCAGCACAGGCTAAGTTCTGGGCTGGGACAGCTGCTACATCCTCTCCACATCCTTAGAAGATAGCTCTCCAAACACTAAGAGAGCATCCCCTGCCACGCGTGAATCTGTCTACTCCTCAGTATAATGTAACACTTGCGAATTCTCTCCACACAGGTCTACATATGTGGTGGGTTTAATGGAAACGAGTGCCTGTTTACAGCAGAAGTGTACAACACGGAGAGCAATCAGTGGACAGTCATAGCACCCATGAGGAGCAGGAGGAGCGGAATAGGTGTAATTGCTTACGGGGAACATGTATACGCAGTGAGTTTCTATTGTACGATGATAAAATGACCCCCTTAGATTTCCTTTTCTTTTTTCTTTTTTTTGATTTTTTGAGACAGGGTTTCTCTGTGTAGCTTTTTGCCTTTCCTGGAACTCACTCTGTAGACTAGGCTGGCCTCGAACTCACAGAGATCCGCCTGGCTCTGCCTCCCGAGTGCTGGGATTAAAGGCGTGCGCCACCACCGCCCAGCCCCCCTTAGATTTTCTAATAGCCAAGATGTTTAGCCTACCATTGGCAAGCACTTGAAAAGAGGCATAGCATCCCTGGTTCTCCCCACAAGGGCTTCCTCAGTGGACAAAAGACTGAGTAGCAGTCAACCTTGTTTCTTTTGCTCTTCACAGGTAGGTGGCTTTGATGGAGCTAATCGACTGAGGAGCGCGGAAGCCTACAGTCCAGTGGCCAACACTTGGCGCACGATCCCCACTATGTTTAATCCTCGTAGCAATTTTGGTATCGAGGTAGTGGACGACCTCTTGTTTGTGGTGGGTGGCTTTAATGGCTTTACCACCACCTTTAATGTTGAGTGCTATGATGAAAAGACCGATGAGTGGTATGATGCTCATGACATGAGCATCTACCGCAGTGCTCTGAGCTGCTGCGTGGTACCAGGGCTAGCCAATGTTGGGGAGTATGCAGCTAGACGGGACAACTTCACAGGATTAGCACTGCGAGATGAAGTAAAGTATTCCGCTTCGACAAGTACCCTACCTGTATGAGCCTCTTCATTTAGCTAATAAAAAGTCTAAGCAATAAGAATTAATTCTTTTTTTAAATAAATGCAGTGTTTAAACTTGTAAGAGTACTGGAAAATGTTCAACTTAAGGGAAGCATGGGTTGGATAAATGAGGGAGTAAGGAAGAAGGTGATTATTTTCAACAGTGCATAATTAAGGAAAGAACCACACAGTACAAAACCAGCTCTAGAGAAATACGTTTATTGAAAACTTACATTTAGACAATTAGTAACTTGAACACGAGCAAGATAGTTTCAGGAACATAAACATAATATCTCAGAGTGTTCTAAATACTACATCTCCTCTAACATGAAGGGAGATAATATTGTATCTTGCACAGGGACCTGGGTGCCACTAGCCAAAAAAAAAAAAAAGCTTATAAACCAAATACTTATTTCACAAATAACACAACTAACCTCAGCCCATTGATGGTAAAATCTTCAAACACCTAGCAAGTACTGTGTTTCACAGATGCAGGGAGCAGGAGGGGTAATTGATTAACAAGTGCTTCAAGGTACCACACTCCTTAGCAAGGGTCACAGAGCAAGCCAAAAGCTCTGTGAGGGTTACAGTGAGCAGTAATTTGGCTAAGTAAAGTCCTTGCAGCAAATGACTATTTTGTAAAGCTACTGCCATTGTATTACAACTCTCAGGAATTGTTTGGTTTTCAATGACCAGAACATATGCTGTAAGTATAACAAAATGGACTTTCCTCAAGAAAATAACAACGGAGTGATGAGCCGTGCCAAAATGTTTGATGGCTAAGAACAGACTGAATTGTTGCTCAAATATTCTAGGCTTGAAGCACCGTATTTCTCTAGTGTAGGAAGAATATTTGTTTCACAACACCATATATGTTCAAAGACATGAAATGTGACTAACATACCCTTTGCATGTAAGCTTAGTTCGGAAGGTACCAGAAAGAGGTCCTATATACTTTATTAGACCGAGTAGCTAAAATATGTAACACAGCTCCAGTCTACTTATAGTGTTGACACTGGAATCAGGAAGCAGAAAAGGAATATTTCAAACACACAACATGCTAAAGTCAGAGGGGGAAAAGTGTGCACAAGAACTTGCCTACCAGCTATGATGGGATTGGAACACAAAAATGTTCTCTGGCTTTTCAGACTGAGGGTCTGTATTTTAAAAGCTCAGTAATTTAAAGAATTTTTGGTCTCAGATATACTACACACAACTAGGTAACCAAAACATAACTGATGTCAGTTAATCTTAAGTGTTCTTAGCAAAAATGTTACTTTGAACTGGCACAGAGAAGCAAAGCTCTCAGGACACACAGACTAATCATGCAAGTGATGCTTGCTTAAACCCTACGCTCACGACTGACATTCTCAGTCTAAAGGTAGATAGGAAGGCCCATTAGGATGTGGAAGCAGCCTTACTCAGAGTAATGAATGGACAGTTGTTACTTTTCGGTATAATTGAGTCCTCTCTTCCCAACAAAGACAAATAAAAGCACTAAAATAAAGGTTCACCTGAATACATTTAAGCTTTTTAAAAGCTATGTTTTTTTAAACTGTATTCATAAAAGAAATTTCATTTACAAAGAGCCATATTAGACTTGCACAATTATCATTATAAATACTGTTATGTCCAGTTTAAAACTTCAGAATGTCAGCCTTGAACAGATTTAAGCAAATCTGGTTTCTTTCCTTCCTAACAAGTTAGTTAGAGTATTTAGGAGACATATGTTAAGGTGGTGAAGCCACACACGTGAATTCACATATGAAAATTAGAAACTTGGTAGTCAGGAAAACCTGCACACCATCATGCAAGGAAGGACTTACCCCTTCATTCAGCCAGGGCCTAGGCTGCCTGCTGAGTCAAAAAAAAACAGTGGTTTCAATCAAGTTTTTAAAACCAGATTATACCTAAATCTTAGGAGTTATATTGTCTGCCAAAAGATAGGGGGAAAAAAAAAAGACAAAAAGATGGCCCTATTAACAACTTCGTGGCGACAGTCCCAAAATACAATTCTGGGACCAAAAAGCCAAAATCAAAATACATGACATTCTCTTGGAGAAAGCTGACTTCCTGAAGAAATACTAAATGACTTGCTTGAACAGTCAGAGACAAAGGCAAGCTTCCTTCAATAAGCTTCAAGGCTATTAGCTGCACAGACTTCTTACAACTAAGGAGTGCTTCTCAGAATCCAAAGGCTTTTGTTATTAAGGTAACTACAAAAAGGGCTGGGAAGCAACCCAGTTGGTAGAGTGTTTCCCTAGCATATGCAAGACCCTGCGTTCAGCTCCCAGCACTATAAAACCAACCAATTGGATGGAAATTGAGAAAAAGTGAAGGGAAAGGGGGAGGATAATAATAGATCCTTTATGTGGAAAGGACTTGTGGTTCCCAGACTCACTCTACATTAAATGGTTTTAAAGCAGATTTCCAACATCGTTATTAACGTGTGTCCTGGACAAGAACACTAATTTAGAAACTTCAATAAAATTATCAGTACAGAATCCAAGACCATTGTTATAGCAAATAGCCTAAATTTCTGGTTGTGCTTCTGATATTTATCACACAATAAAAATAAAAAGTTAACTCTGATGCAATGGGGGAAGTATAGATCACTGTTCTTGGACTTTTCTGGAATAATACTCCAGAATGTGTGAGAAAGCAAAGACTTTTTTTTTTTTTTTTTTGGTTTTTCGAGACAGGGTTTCTCTGTGTAGCTTTGCGCCTTTCCTGGAGCTCACTTGGTAGCCCAGGCTGGCCTTGAACTCACAGAGATCCTCCTGGCTCTGCCTCCCGAGTGCTGGGATTAAAGGCGTGCGTCACCAACGCCCGGTGCAAAGACATTCTTAAAGAAACTGAAGAAAATAATGGATTTACAGTACAAACCATCAGGAGTCTTATTTTATACTAGTTACGTACTGTTGCTATCAGTGACTCTCTTGCTAGGCAAGCACTCTACCACTGAGCTAAATCCCCAACGCCGAAATTTTTCTTTTTAATTAGGTGTTTGTCTCTGCATGTGGGTATGTCCACGTGAATGCAGGGCATGGGGCCAGAGGCATCAGATTCCCTGGAGGTGGAGCTATAGAGGCTTGTGAGGTGCCTGAAGTGGGTGCTGGGAACCAAACTCACCGGAAGAACAGCAAGTGTTCTTAACTGCTGACCCATCTCTCCAGCCCCCTGAACAGGAGTTTATGTTAACTGAGTGTTGAAAGATTTAGCTTGAATGTTAACTTGCATAAAGCTCAGGAGTATGTAGAAAGTCAGAAAAATGGGTATTCCTTGATGTAACTTCCTTGAGGTCAATGTCCATAAGAAGATGGGACTTTTTAGTGATGCCAATTTTTGAGAATTATCCACACTCCCAATTGCTCTATATATTGCTTATATGTATGACTATCCAGAAGTGGTGACTACACAGGTCTGATGAAGGCCTTACAATCGTCAAGAAGGGAAATGCCTCTATTCTGCCAGAGAGCAGTGCTGATCCAAACATGCACGCTCAAGGCAACTGTGTTCTCTAAGCTTGTAAAACCCTTGAACATGAAGTGAATACTGAAGCAAGACAAAAAGTAGCTTTATACTGGCTGTCAGTGAAAATTATAGCTGAACTTTTACTAAAGAATGCTTATGTATCAGCAATTGATAAACAGAACAGCCTCATAAGGCAGTTATGAATCAATCAACAAATTAATCAAGATGTCTTTGGACTAACTGCAATAGATCATGCTGGTGACTTGTCAATGTCAAATCAATGTGAATGGGAAGAATATTCCCATAGTCTCAAAGCCAATTCAGCATAATAGTGTCTAGAAAAGATGTGATGGGAGTGAAACTGTCTGCTTTTAGGTTGGAAGGAATGACAAATGTAATAAATTACGAGTGCAGAGGACCTGTAGCTCAGCGGCACTGACGCTGCTGACCATGCTAAAGATAGAGTAACTCTACAAGGATGGGGAACCAACAACCAGCAGTTTATTCAAAGTTCTGCCTTGAATATAAAAAAGAAAAGAGGGAAAAACAATCAACAACAAAAACCCAGCTCTTCCAGAGACTCTCAGAGTACAGAGGTTTGGGAAGTCCAAGTGAAGGGGGCTCATGGTTTAAATGAAACAGACCAGGGAAAAGAAGGCTACAAAGGAAACCAATGTACAGACAAGTACTAAGTCAGAAAAGAGAGAAATGCCATGAAAGCCCAATGACCTGAACATCTGACCTAGTGCCTGAGGACTGTGCTAATGTCCCCTAAAGGCCCTGCATACGGCCAATTTATATGAAAGACAAACTAGACACCATGAACTACTTACAAAGGAAACTGAACAAGTAGAAAATGAAATTAGTGTGCTAAAGAGCCATCAAGCTCAACATGGTGGGACATGCCTTTAATTCCAGGCAGAGGCAGGTAGATCTCATAAGTTCCAGGCCAGCCTGGTCTACATAGAGCACTCCAGGTCAGCCAAACTACATAAAGACTTTGTCTTAAAAAAACAAACTAACAAATAACAACAACAACAACAACAACAAAACAAAGGTAAAATAAAACCAGCAAGATTACAGGTTAGATTATATGAAGAGAAAGGGAAAATTTCTGCAATTTGAGATTTGCATTAAAACAAAAACACAACAGAGAAATAATGTTTCTTTGATGATAGGATTCACAAAGAACTTGTACAATGCTCCACCGAAATCAGGATTACTCACAAAAGCTTAAGGCTGAGCACTCCAAGACTAAAGTCCTGTACAAGAGAGTTCAGAAACTAAGAACAAATCAGATCCAGATTCCTAAAGAAGAATGGGAAACCAGACATTCCAAGTTATCTACAGATGCATGAAAAAGTTCAATGTGCTGAGCAGGGACTTATTATTACAATTAGTGCAAAAGCAATATGATACCTACACAAGGCTCAAAAGACATTGTAAAGAGAAGAGCTAATCCTCCAATATCATACACAAAAATATGGGCTAAAATCAGCAAACGAAGAATATGCAGACACTAGGAGAGAATGGGACTCAGTGATATACCTAATGCAACTGAGAATTATAGATCTTGAATATGTGAGCTCTAAAATAACTCAGGAAAATGCTAATAAATACAAACAATTAGAGGAATGTGAATGTACAGTATCATTGTCACAGAAACTCAACAAAAAACAGAAAATCTGTAACAGAAAGGGTAGAAGTAGCTGTTGTTGAAACAATTCTTGGTCCTTGGAAGCTTATCCCTCAGGATCTATATATGGTCAAAGCCTAGTCTACCTAGTGAGTTCTAGGCCAGCCAAGACTACATAACGAGACCTTGTCTCAAAAAATTAAAAAGACTACTTTAGGGAGAGTAATAAAAATATGTACAGATTAAAAACCTTTTCTGAAAGATGATAGTCATCGAACTGGTTATATAACACTTTGATAATTTCCTATTAAATGTGTTATGGGAAAACCTTAAAATTTTAAAAGCCAAAACTATGCACTCAGATTTGGTATTTTAGGCTCTAAGTTCCAATAAAAGTCTAGAGCAATCCAGGAAAATATGACAATCAAGGGCCAGAAATAACATGGCTTCTGTTAGCAGTACTTTCTAAACTGTTACTTCCTTGCCAATTTGAAAGCTTGTCTGGTGGAAAGAACTGGTGAAGAGCCTATATAATATTCAATGGAATAAAAAATGAACTGAAGGCATCGAGTGTTGATTGTCATGGGCATGATGCATCCTCATCAACACAGTCACAACTCTTCAAAGTGTTTCAAAATGTTTGTTCACTTGCTTTCTCAGTTACACTGAACATTTTTTCTTAGAGAAACAAACTTCACCTGTGTAACTTCCTCTCTAGTCAATCAGCTAAATATTAATACCTTCCCAATTCTCAGCTCAGAATGATGGCTTCAAGTCTATAAACAGCTGTGGAAGAAACAAAACAAACCAGATGATGTGCCAATCACAAACTTTTCATCAGTCACCCTTTCCAAAGAACAAAAACACATACAACAAAATATCAGTGCCAACATTCTGAGATCAATCTTGCTGAAACATTGTGCTTTTCCCTTCAGATCCAGTCTCACTATTGCACATGCCTCCTGCAGATGAGAGCTTAATGCATAAACTGTTATCACTGAAAACAAACAATCCACACAAAATGTAAAGGAATATCAAAGTAAATGTGCAAATTACACTGGTGCTTAAAGCCCCAAATGGAAGTCCCTAAAACAAAGGAGTTACAGTTGTTGGCAGAAAAAAGGCCAAGTAACTAGACCTGCTTTCTTCCCACTTCTCTTTAATAAGATCTTATTTGCTAGCACACAAACTAAAAGACAAGACTGCAAGCTAACAAAAATTACCACACTAAACTGAGTTTCCTGTTTGTTTTTTAATTAACTTCCTTTATATAGGGTAATAAGTCCAAGTAGAAAATAAGTTATTGACATACTTTTCCAAGTAACAGTCCAAGCATTTCCAGCCTCATGGAACAGGGAGAACAGTTCCCAGCTGTACGTGTTGGCGAGCTTAGCATTCAATCTGGGAACTTGGCACTCTCCGCATGTTCAGGGCGTGCCGGTGTATCTCCTGCATCTGTCTGATGCGGTCCTTCTGCCACATTAAGTTTTGAGGCATAGGGTATCTCTGTGTGCCATGCAAGTACCGGTAGGGGATCCTGACGTGACAAGCGGTGGCCCTACAACGGGGCTGAGGCATGGGAGGAAGGAGCATCCACCTCTTTCTCTCAGCACAGTATCGGTAGGCCTCCTTCCGATACTGTTTGTCAATATCATCGCTGTTTTTCCAGCCTCCAATAATGAAGACATCATCTTTGTAATAGCAAATGGCTGCTCCTTCGATGCTTAGGACTTCTGGAGGCAAGCTTTCAAGGATCTCATCAGATACCTGACCGGCAATTTTTCTTACTGCCTCTTCGTTTTCTAAAGAATAACTCTTGGGACAGCATGATGCTGTCTGATAAAAGTTTGAATTGACCACAGACATCTGGAAAAAACAGTAATTGTCAATAAGTGGTAAGGATTCCACATCTTTCCACTGTCGAGTCTCTGTATCATAGCAAGTAATTACGGCCTTCAATCCATCCTCAGTGTCCCGGTCCACAGGAGTGCGGGCAGCAATGTACACAAACCGGTCTTCAATGGCTAGTGCTTTGACATCTCGAAGAATCTTTGGTGCTGATTCTAAGTTGTGCCATTTATCAAGCTCAGGATTGTAAACAGTCACATCTTTAAAGCCAGGGCTAAAATTGCCATGTCCTCCAATGCTATACAGCTTCCCTTTGACTTCTGTTAGCCCAAAAGAATGCTTTCTTGTCATCAGACTACAAACGTGTTCCCATGTATTCAAATTTGGGTTGTACCTTTCCACAGTTTTAGCAAACCCTGGTTCCATGGAGCCAGCAACATACACATAAGATTCTGTTACTGCAACGGCATGTCCATCAAGGTGATTATGAATGTGGGGCAGATTTACCCATCTGTCCTCATCAACAAAATATCCCACACATTCACTTAAATAGTCTCCTCCTTCTGACACACCTCCAATAACCATGATTACGTCCATGTTTTGTCCATAGCGAGGTAAGAGTGAGACATGGGAAGCGGGATGCTGGAGTGTGCCAGACTGTATGTTCTCTGCTCTGAGTGCATGCCTCTCCACCGCATCAGCCACCAGCTTGACGCAAACTTCATTATTGGCCACCAGCCGCTCTGGTTTGACATGCCGTGTAAGGTAGGTGGGTTTCATCTGGGACAACCTGAGCAATTTAAAAAGTTCTTCAAAGTATCTCTCTCTCTCTTCAGCATTTCTCTGAACCCACTTCAAAACCGTTTCAAAAAGAACCTCTTCAGAATCCACGGTAATTTCCAAGTCCGAAAGCCAGTCTCGAATGAGATGGAAAGGTAAAGTATAAAATTCTTCATCCTGAATGACTTTATAGAAATTTCTCCGGATCATATCCGCAGCTTTCAGAGCAAGCTGGCTTAGTGTGTACATGTGGGCTAAGCTATGAATGGCCACACAATTTGAGAGATGAAGTTTTTTCTTCAGAAATTCTCCACAAAATTCTTTTAAACGAATTAATAAGAATCTAGAATCAAGAAAAAGAAAAGATTAATTTTAGAATGTACTTATTTTATATGGTTGCATTGTAGGTGTGCCCAAATTATACAAATTGAAATGGTTAGGGTTAATCTCATAAGCACAGTATCTGAAACAGCTCCCCCGCTGCCCCAATAAGCAAGTATTATGCTGAGAAGTCTATTTTTCAGGAGGAAGGGTTTGAGATAGGTCTCATTATGCAGATGGCTCAGTGGGTAAAGGCACTTGCCAGAGCAAGCCTAGAGACCCCACGTTCAATCCCTAGAATCCACATAAAGATGAAAGGAGAAAATGTCACAAAGTTGTCCTCTTACTTCCAGGTGTGCACCCACATATCATAGACACATACATTTTAAAAAAATACATTTACATGCCTATAATCCTAAGACTCAGGAGACCAAGACAGGAGAATCACAAGGTCAAGGCCTGCCTGGAAAACTTGGTGAGACCCTGTTTCAAAATCTAAGAAAATGAAAACAAGAGGCTGGAGAGATGGCTTAGTGGTTATTTTATTATTTATGTATTTATTTATTTGTTGTTTGTCTGTTCTTGGAACTCGCTTTGTAGACCAGGCTGGCCTCAAACTCACAGAGATCTTCCTGCCTCTGCCTCCTGAGTGCTGGGAGTAAAGGTGTGTGCCACCACTGCTGAGCCTTTATTTTATTTTTTAAGATAAGGTCTCACCATATAACTCTGGCTGGCCTGCAACACAGAGATCTTCCTTGCTCTGTCTCCTGAGTGCTGGGATTAAAAACATGTGCCACTATGCCTGGATTCTATTGTCTATGTATGGGTATTTTGGTATTTTGCCTGTATGTATGTCTATGTATGACATACATGGCTGTTACCCCTGGAAGTCAGAGATGGCACCTACAGACTTGAGTTTGGTTCCCAGCACCCATACTCAGTAGCTCACAACTGTCTAACTCCAGCTGCAAGGGGTCCAATGCCCTCTTCTGGCCTTCTGGCCTTCTTGGGCACTGCACTCACATGCACATACTGTCACACAGATATACACACATACAATAAGGACAAATGCCAGTCCAAATGCATTTCTGATATTTTTTCTAATCCCTTTGCAGTCACATATTCATTCCATCATTTCCTATTTTAGAGTTAACTGAATAGGCACTCTACCTTAAACCCAATCCTTTTAATTTTTTTTGTTTGCTAGTTTTGGACCTCTTATTTATTTATTTTGGCTTTATTTTATTTTATTTTATTTTTTTTTGAGATTGGATGTCAAATAGCCCAGGCTGGTCTCCAACACACTATGTAGCTAAGGATGATCCTTCTGCTTCCACCACCTATGTGCCAGGATCACAGACATGCACTATCACTCCCAGCTTTGGGTTTTTTTTAAACTGAGAAAGGTCTTGGTGAAGGGCTTTATCCAGTATGACCACAGAGCCTAAACTAGAGGCAGGCAGGAACTATAACTTCCTAGAGGCTCAGCTTGGCCAGATATCAGAAAGAACAGCAGCCTAGGCTGAGTCAGAGGTTTTCATCTCTTTGGGCAACCACAGAGAGTGGACTAAGGGCTTTGCCCAAAGTGGTTATCACTAAAGCAAAGAAGACAAGACAAACTCAAATATCTGAAGCCTGGAAATAAAACAAACACATAACAAAAAAATCATGTGTAGGACAGACTAGCTAAAAAAGAAAAAAACAGAAAAGTGGCTTATAGAACACTGCCCACACACCTAAATTAAGTTAAAGCAAAACACAACAGTGTTGGCCCAAATCATAAATCTACTAACACTGAGCCCAAGAGTGGTCAATCTGAGACCATGATTATAAAAGAGAAAGACCCTTTAACTGAGAAGAACCTTAAACAATCTAAGAATGATGTCATCATAACAGGCCCATTTCTATTTAATAATGGTTTATTACGGTTACTTACTGTGTTTAATAACTAATTATAAATACAGATGAATTAAAACAAGTTCTCTTAACCCTCTTGAAGAAACATTCCCACCTTAGAGATAACACAAAGACAAGGCCTTCACTCACTACTCTACCTTGTCTTTGTGTTATCTCTAAGGTGGGAATTCTAGAGGACCCCGAACAAGTCTGGGTGCCAGGACCACTTGATTCCCAGGCTGCCTCGAGCTCCTATGTTTAACAGGTAATTCTGAGGCATAGTCCCTTAAGACAGACTTTGGGAAACATTACTCTATGAAAACAATAGCTATTATACACTAGGCATTGTTATGTAAGGAACACTGTGCAGACACATCTATTTACATTTATTTATTATAGTACTAGGGATTCAACTCAGGTTGAATGGTAGGCAGGTGCTCTACTATACAACTCCCCCCTCCTGCCTTCTTTTTTTGAAGCAAGATCTAATCTGTGATCCTTCTGCCTCAGCCTCCTGAGTAGCTGAGATTATAGTGCTGAGCCTAGAGACTCTATTCATTCAATTATTTCTAATCCAAGTGCCATACAGGGCTGGATCACAGTTTATGTAGGCACAGAGAAAAATGATCCTGCCTCAGAGCTCATTAAATTAAGCTCAATCATTACAGAGCACTTAGAATAGTGCCGGTTCAAGATGGAGAAAAGTTAGAGGTTTTGTTTTGTTTTTTGTATTTTTGAGACAGGGTATCTATATAGCCCTGGCTGACCCTGAAATCAGAGACAACATATCTCTGACTCCCTAGTGCAAAGACTGAAGGCATGCACCACCAGGCCAGCAAGAGTTAGAGTTTTAAGTCACAGACAGACACAAACACAGCTTGACAATAGCTCTCTTCAGTTTCATTTAACAAACTTCCTTCCCAGGACCTGTACACATTCTACACCTATCCTGAGGACCCAGTCTTGTACTTTGAGGAGAGAAGCAATCAGGTGGGCAGAGGCTTTATCTTTCTACCAACTAATTTGCCTGTAGTTATACCCTTTATTTTCTTTTCTGCTTTGGCCTACGGTTTTTGTTTTGAGACAGGGTCTCTATGAAGTCTTGAAGTCAAGATCATCTGCTGTTGCCTCCTGAGTGCTGGGATTAAAGGCATGATCCACCACAGCCAGTATACAATCCTTACTATTTTTTGGAAAGGGTCTCTCTCACTAAATAATCCAGACTGGCCTAGATCTCCTGCCTCAGCCTCCCAAGTGCTGGAATTACATATGCACCCCACTCAATCTCAAATTTTAGTATGGATTATGGCCTTTCTTGATTTCAAAACCTTCTCCCGTGTCCATTTGCCTGCTCTTACAATATAAGTTTCTCCTCTTCCACAGAATCATTTTCTTCAGCACACAAACATATTCATTCCATCATTTCCTATTTTAGAGTTAACTGAATAGGCACTCTACCTTAAACCCAATCCTTTTAATTTTTTTGTTTGCTAGTTTTGTTTTTCCAGATAGAGTTTCTCTGTGTAACAGTCCTGGCTGTCCAGAGATCCATCTGCCTCTGCCTCCCAAGGTGTACTGTTATAGCCCACTAGGTTTCCTAGCGCCTGTACCCAGCAGGACTGCATAAGAGGTTGATTGGGCCACAGGCCTGGATACCAGGTGACTGTAACTAGCAAGGAAGAGGTCTTTTACTCCACCCCTTGGCATTGTTATAAATAGACCTGTGGAATAAAGTTTTGGGCCCGTTTGGACAAGGATCCAGGCCCGCCTGAGTCTATCTTGTGTTTTCTCTCCTCTCTATTTCTAACTAAGTTTCTTATCCCTCATTCCTCAAGAGTTCCTGGGGTAAATAAGTGTGGGGGCTGGTCCCCCACAGTGTACGCCACCACCACCCAGCTAAATAAATATATTTTTAAAATAGGGATATTTCCAAACATTGAAATTGACATAAATTTTTATACTGGAACAAGAGCCAGGCATAGTGGACTCCTATAACCCCAACTCTTGGGAGACTGAGCTAGGAGAAGCATGAGTTCTAGGCCTGCCTGTGTTACATAGGGAAATCCTATCTCAAAAACAAAAGGGGAGCTGGGTGTGGTGATGCAGGCTTTTAATCCTACCATTTAGGAGGCAGAGGCAGGTGGATCTCTATGAGTCAGAGACAAGCCTGGTCTACAAGGCGAGTCCCAGGACAGCCAGAGCTGTTACACAGAATAACCCTGTCATGAACCCCCCCCCAAAACACACACACACACACACACACACACACACACACACACCAAAACCAAAATCAAAAAAGGAACACACTTTTTTAATTCCAGCACTTGGGAGGCAGTCAGTTGGATTTCTGAGATTTCAAGGACAGCCAGAACTACACAGGGAGACCCAGTCTAAGCCAAAAAAACAAAACAAAAAAAAAAAAAACCGAATGGGTAGGCATTAGATAGATGGAGGGTAGAGATATATGCAGATTGGGGAAACTATCATATAAATTATAATTGAGTTACTTAAGAGTACATATAAAAATGAATAAGGAGAAAGAGGACAAGCAGGGGATTCTCTACAGTATTGAAGAATCCAATAGAGTGAACTGAACTGATACCATAGAAACCTAAAAAGAGAGTGGAGTCTAGCTATCAAATGATTGACCACTGGGGGTTGGTGATGACACTGAGTTAAGTATTAAAAGTATTAAAAATAAATCAATAATAAAAAATAAAACAAATATTTATTTTATGTGTATGAGTGTTTTGCTGAATGTATGTATATGTCTACTGCCAACATCAGAAGAAGTTGGACCCTCAAACTGAAATTACAGATGGTTGTGAACCACCACATGGGTTCTGGGAATTGACCACAGGTCCTGTGGAAGAGCAGACATTGTTTTTTTTTTTTTTTTTTTGTTGTTGTTGTTTTTTTTTTTTTTTTTTTGATTTTTCAAGACAGGGTTTCCTTGGCTGGCCTGGAACTCACAGAGATTTGCCTGCCTCTGCCTCCCAAGTTCTTGGATTAAAGGAGTGCACACCACCTACCTGGCTTGCAGCCATTGCTCTTATGGCTGAGCCGGCTCTGCAGCCCCTGGAAATATTCCTATTTGTGACATTGTTTCCACTTGTGATTTCCTTCAGAACTTGCCTGGTGACCCAGTGTTCTTCAATCTAACAGCTTACCCAGACATCTTGACCAGGCCTATGACTGACCTCCCCTCAGATCTGCTCTTCTTTATATTTCCTTGATTGATCTCCATCTTTGTTCTAAAATAATTGTTTTTGTTTTTCCGAGAAAAGGTTTCTCTGTGTACTCTTGGCTGTGTAAATTTTTTAAAAAAGATTTGTGTGTATGAGTGTTTTACCTACATGTTTATCTGTGTGTCATGGTGCCTGATGTCTTGATCGCCAGAAGATACAAGATCCAGTGGAACAGGAGTTACAGATGGTTGTGAACCACCACGTGGACATTGGGAACCAAACCAAGCCAGGTCTTCTGCAAGAGCAACAACTGCTCTTAGCCACTGGGCTGTCTCTCCAGCCCCTCGACCTTTATTTTTCCAGACGAGTTCTTGCACTGAACCTCATCCACTGAGCCAGACTGGCTGGCCACTGAACTTCAGGGATCGGCCCATCTCTCCCTCCCCATCAAGGCTTGGGTTACTGGAATGCACTGCCATGCCCAGCTTTTAAAGAACTGAAGCCAAATCCTCATGCTTACAGTGCAGGCATTTTATCCATGGCTGGGCCATCTCTGCAACCTCTACTTTCCACATCTTTTTTGAGGAGTGAGGAGGTGGAACAAGATCTCATTATAAATCCCTGGCTGGTCTGGATAGACAACCAGGCTGGACTAAAACTCTGCTTGCCTCTGCTTTCCAAGAGCGTTCGGATTAAATTCCCAGCATTTTTCCACACTGTAATAATAATCAGATCTTTCCAATTACTAGGGTCAAAAAATTCTTTTTCCTTACTCCCATATCAAGTCCACTGGCAATTCATCTCCTCTACTTCAAAAACCAGATGTCCTGCAGAGATGGCTCAGCAGTTAGAAGCACTGGCTGCTCCTCAGGTTCAGTTCCCAGCACCCACATGCTCTTTCTAGCCTCTTTAGGCACCAAGCACTAACATTATTTTATGGGTGAACCACAAATAAAATAAATCTTAAAGCATACACACAGATGTCACCCCTTCTCATTTCAATCCAAGCCTCTACCACTGCTGCAGTGACTTAAGCTAGTCTTTGCTACAGCCCTTGCTGCATTCTCCCCATTATCCTATCCTTTTTTCAATACAGAATTTATCAAATAAAACAGCATCATTCCCACTGACCTCTAATTTTAAAAAGTTCAGCTCTGTCGGGGCAGTGGTGGTGCACTTTTAATCCCAGCACTTGGGTGGCAGAGGCAGGTGGACTGCTATGATTGAGGCCAGTCTGGTCTACAGAGCTAGTTCTAGGACAGACAAGAAACCCTGTCTCAAAAAACAAATGTAAGTTCAGCTCCTTTCACAGGCCCATAAGGCTGTAGTTGTCAACCTGTGGGTCACAACCTCTTGGGTCGAACAACCTTTTCATAGGGGCCACATATCAGATAAACTGCATATTGGATATCTACATTACAATTCATAACACTAGCAAAATTACAGTTGTGAAATAGCAACGAAAATAACTTTATGGTTGAGGCCACAACAACAGGAGGAAGTGTATTAAAGGGTTGCAGCACTAGGAAGGCTGAGAACCACTGACCTAAGGGCTCCATCCTCACCACTACTCTAATGTTTTTGATCCTTTCAACTGCCTCCCTCCATCTAGCTATATGACCCCGCTGTTCTCTATCTATCTGGGGGTTTTGCACTGTCAATCTCTACCTGAAGCACACTACCTTGCCGCCTACACCCCTTTATTATGTCTTCTAAACTTTCTCTATCCACCCAGTTTAAAAATAGCTCCTCTAAGTTGGCCATAGTAGTGCACTCCTTTAATCCCAGCACTCAGAGGCAGAGGCAGGCAGATCTCTGAGTTCGAGGGCATCCTGGTCTGCATAGTGAATTCCAGGACAGCCAGAGCTATATAGTGAGACCCTGTCTCAAAAAAAAAAAAAAAAAAAAAAAAAAAAGGTCCTCTCCATCACCCTCCATTAGGGCCTATAATGCACAGCTCCTTAAATTTTGCATCACAAACTTTAATAATCATTCAATAGGCTATATAGTCATTGTTAAACAACATGAGTTCGATAAGGAAAGGGATTTTCGTGTGTTTTGATCACATAAAAATCATTGTCTGGTGCATACCTCTGGTCAATAGGTATGTGTTAAAGGATTTGTTAATAGTACTACCATCCCTAAAAATGGCATCCACCTGCCTCCAAACCGACCTCTGGGGCATCTTTTCTGGCTCCCTACAATCCATTTTCCACAATAGCTGAGAAAATCTTTTGAAATATTTAAACCAGTCCGTCTCTCTACCCAGCTTCTCATCCATCACACTCAGTAAAATCCAAACCTTTTTCCAGTGCATCTCAATCACCATCCTCCCCTTCACCCAGCAGATCCAGACTCACTGGATTCTTTTAAAGACCTTTCTCAGCTGGGTGTGGTGGCGCACGGATGGATCTCTGTGAGTTCGAGGCCAGCTTGGTCTACAGAGTGAGTTCCATGCAGGACAGCCAGGGCTAACCAGAGAAACCTTGTCTCGAAAAACAAGCAACAAACAAGAAACAAACAAACAAACAAAAGACCAAAAACCAAAGACGGTCCTCTAAGCCAAGCTAGATCCTGACTGAGGGCCTTTGGAAGCCTGTAATGTGCACCCATTCCCTTTTGCACTGTCTATTTCTCTTGCGATTTCCCGAGGTCGGTTTAAACGTCACCTCCTCCGTCCCGCAGCTAGCCTTTCACCGTTTTTTCATGTCGTCATCACAGGAGTCACACACTACACACGGCCTTTCACCGCCTTTATCCCTACACCTGGGATCCGCGCTCCCGGATGCCAGGTGCACAAGCGAGCCTCTCAGAGGCCTCCTCGGGGCCAGGCGCGGTGGCTGTCCCGCCGCGGGCACAGTGAGGGGGGACCCGGCCCCGCAGACCCGGCCCCCCAACCCTCGCTCGGCCCTCATCGCCTACCTGTCTGCCAGTTCCAGCACCTCGTGGACGCTGCCGGTGCTCACTCGGATGCGCCCAGTGTACATGTACTCGATAACGGCTTCCACCGTGTCCGGTTCTGGTCCCGGCTCCGAGCTCCACTTGCGCATCTCCACCCGGCCCGAGCGCGACTCGGAGAACTGGCCCGATAGCAAGGGCGTGAAGTACTCGGTGGCGGCGGCCAGCACCGAGCGGTGGGCGCGGAACTCGCGCCCTCCGGCCCCACCGAAGCACAGGGTGATGTCGCAGAACAGGCCCTGACGCCGCTGCTCGTTCTGCCGCCAGGACAACTCGGAGCAGTGAGTGCTGCACTCGAAGTCCTCGGCCTCCGGGCCCGGATCGCCCCCGCTCGCCTCCATGGCGGAGATCCCGGGCCCGGGCCCGAAGTCCACCGTGCCACTGCCTCGGACCTCGGCGGCCAGGCCCGCGGAACTGGCGGCGGCAGTCTCCATGCTCTCCATCTCCAGCACCTGAAGAGATGCAGCCGCGGCCGCCGCCGCCGCCGCCGCTGCCACCGCCGCCGCCATCTTGACGCCGCCGCAGCGGCCCCCTCAGCTTCCGAACGGTGCGGCAACTCTAGAGCGACGCAGAGGCATTCTGGGATTAAATAGTGCGCGCGGGGCGGAGCCGCGCCTGCGCACTGCCGCCCCGCTCGAGCTGCCTAGTGAGGCCAGCGCAGGACTCGCGCTGCCCGAAGAAGAAGATGCGGTCCACCTGTTTCCTTCCCTTAGGGTGGCCGGCTGTGCGTGTTTTGTTGAATTTTCTACTTTAAATTGCTTCGGAGTGTATCGTCACCACCACACCCACACGCAAACATTTTGTTTGTTTTTGAACTCGCCCTGTGAACCAGGCTGGCCTGGAACTCACAGAGATCCAGCTGCCTCTGCCTCTGCCGCGGCTGGGATTAAAGACGTGTGCCAACATGCCCAATTTATACATATGTTGAAAAACGGCTTTGGCCGGGCGGTAGTGGCGCAAGCCTTTATTCCCAGAACAGAAGAGGCAGAAGCAGGCGGATCTCTGTGAGTTCGAGGCCAGCCTGGTCTACAGAGTGAGTTCCAGGACAGCCAAAGCTGTTAGACCCTGAGACCCTATCTCAAAAAACAAAAACAAATGGCTTTGGAGGAAAAAAAAAAAAAAAAGATTTTAATTTTATTCTTATCAAAGTGTCTGTGTTTATGCACCTGTGTGTGCCTGTGCCCACAGAGGACAGAAGAAGGTGTTAGGACCTCTGGATCTGGAGTTACAGGCAGTTAAAGACCCAACCTGATTTGGTGTTGGGAGTCAAATTGGGTTTCTTCTGTGTAGCCTTGGCTATCCTGCATCTTGCTCTACCAGGCTGGCCTCGAAATCATAGAGATCCACCTGCCTCTGCTTCCTGAGTGCTGGGACTAAAGGTGTGCTCCTAAGCTATTTCTCCAGCTGGGGGAGATAAATAAAGAAAATAACATTGTTATAAAGGTCAAAATGTAAACTATGTATTTTATTTTTGCAACAGTGTCTATTATGTAGCCTAGGGTGGCCACAAACTAGCTGTGTAGTCGATTCGGTGACTGACTCCCTAGTGTTGGGATTATTCAAGTGTACCTGAGCACACCCAATTTAATATAAACTACATAAGAAGTCTTGGCAGTTTAATCACCCCAGCACCAATAAACAAATCTAAAGAAAAAAATTACATTTATTTTATGTAGGGGTATTTGTGTGGACAGAGGACAATTTAGTAGAGTCTGTTCTCTGCATTAGAGAATGGAACTTGAACCTGGGTCATCAGGCTTGGTGGCAGGCACCTTTACCCAATGAGCCATCTTCTCCGTCCACAAAACAAGTTTTGTCTTTTTTTTATGTATGTGTGGGTGCATTCCCATCACAGCATGCGTGGAGGTCAGAAGATAACCTGTGGAGGCAGTTCTCTCCTTCCGCTTTGTGGGCCTGGTGAGTCCATCTCAGATAGTCAGACTTGGTGGCAAATCTGTCTACCTGAAGAGCCACCTTTAAAAAAAAAAAAAAGTAATAATTGCTTTCCTTTTTTAAAAATTCATGTGTTTTGTCTGAATGTATGTCTGTGCACCATGTTTGTACAGTGTTTTCTGAGGCCAAAAGAGGGCATCAGATCCCTTGAGACTGGGGTTACAGATCATTATGAACTGTGGTGGTAGGAACCTGGTCCTCTGGAAGAGCGGCCAGTGCTCTTAACTGCTGAGCCATGTCTCCAGCTCAAATCCTATTTTAAAGTTTTTTTTAAAATTGTGTGTGAACATGTGTACAGATCTGTGTGGGTGTCCAGAGATGAGAAGAGTCTCAGATCCCTGGGAGCTGGAGGTACAGACATTCATGTTGACAGCTGTGGGTGCTGGGTTAGAAGTCCATCCTCTTAACTGTTGAGCCATCTCTCCAGTCTCCAGAAATATATGTTCAAAAGGGAATAAAAAGGCTTAGGACTTTGACTCTTAGAGGGGTATGGTGGCATGCACCTGTAATCCTATCACTTGGGACTCTAAGGCAGGACCATTTCCAGTAGTTCTGCCTGGGCTAGACTGTTTCAAAAAAAAAAAAAAAAGACTGTGCTTCAGCTAAGTGCATGAAGGTGAAGAGTTGCTTAATATTTGACTTTCTAGAAATGGATATTGCCTACTTTAGAAGAGCACAGGATTAAATGAAGGAGTGGTAAATCAAATGCTTGCTGCATAATTGCCATTTCATGTGTACTAAATAAAAGTGAATCAATAAATCAGCTCTCAGGAGGCAGAGGCAGGAGGATCTATGTGAGTTCCAGGACAGCCGGAGCTCCATAGAAAAACAAATAAAAACCACTTTGGGATTTTAAGCAAGGACGTGAAGTGTCTTAATTTGATTTTCTTTTTCCATTTACTTGGTATAGGTATGTAGTGTAGTTGTGCATGGGTCCTGGCACACCTGTGGTTGGAGAACCTTCAGGAGTCTGTTCTTTCCTTCCACGAGGTCCCAGGCATCACATTCACGTGGTCAGGCTTGGCAGCTTATGTCTTCACCTGCTGAGCCATCTCGGCAGCCCTCAACTTGACTCTTAAATGTCACTGGTGTCTGTATGGAGGATGGCTTGTACCAGAACAAAGAGGAAATCAGGGCACCAGTTAGCAGATCAGGTCAGAGGAGAGTTCAAAGGTGAATCCACAGAACTTGGAGCCCAGGAGAGCAGAAGGGAGACTCTAGCCTCTAGCTTGAGGAATAACTAATTACCACTAGTTGAGAAAGTGGGAAGTGCAGATTGGAAGTGGACTTTTCATAAGCTTGTGTTTTAGTAGCTTTTTCTTTCCTTTTTGAAGATTTTTTTTTTTTAAAAAAAGGCTTTTAATTATGTATATGTGTCTCTACATATGGGTATGTGCACATGAGTGAAGGTGTCCTCAGAGGTTAGAGGTGTAGGATCCCTTGGAGCTGGAGTTACAGATGGTTGTGAACAGCCTGACATGGTTCTGGGAACTGAACTCGGGAAGAGCAGCAAATGCTCTTAACCATCAAGCCATCTCTCCAGATCAGCTTTTTCTTTTTTAAAGACAGGTTTCATAGCCAGGTAGTGGTGGCACATGCCTTTAATCTCAGCACTCGGAAGGCAGAGGCAGGTGGATCTCTGTGAGTTCAAGGCCAGCCTGGCCTACAGAGTGAGTTCCTGGACACCCAGGGCTACACAAATACACCCTGTCTTAAAAAAAAAAAAAAAAAAAAAAAAATCAAACAACAAAAAAACATTTTACAGCCCTGGCTATCCAAAAACCTGGTAGGTGCCACATAGATTAGGCTGATCCCAAGTGCTAGAATTAAAGGTGCCACCAAGCCTAAACTTTAAGGTCTTTATAGCCTTTGAGGGTAGGTGCATAACTGTATATATTGGCGTTTATATTATATTTTTCTTTTCAAGAGGTGGAGGTGGATTTTAAAATGCTAAAACTAAGAGCTGGGTGTAGTGGTACATGCCTTTAATCTCAGCAGAGACCAGTGTAGGCTATAGTTCCAGGACGGCTTTGTCTCAAAAGCAGATGACACAGAACATCACTAAGTCACTGTTACTGTATAGTTTATTTAAACCAAACATGATAATACAGAGAAGAGACTGAGGTGGCAGCTGCCCAGAATCTTTGTGGGTTACAGATGCAAAACAGCTGTATGAGTCTTTGGACCCACACTTCAGTAACAGACAAATCAGCTGCATAAACACAGAACATGAGACACAAGACATTTCACAGCTTTTTGCTCGCGTTTCCATTTTAAACACTCGTATGTTACAACTTTACATTTAAGTTACTACTCCACATATGGGTGACAATGGCTAAGGATGCAATGGTCCCACCCCTCCCCCTGACATAGACAGACATTGATCCGTAACACAGACAATTTCAGTGGGATACTAAATAAACCCTTAACACATAACACAGAAACAAAGATCCTTAGAAATCAGATTAATACAGTGTTCTTCATGTTGCATGAAGATGAATGGAAATTAGGACACCAGATGTCAGTGGGTCCTATAGACAGACAGTATCTTGAAGTCTTAAAAGTTGCATTCCCTTCCTCCAAAGAAAAAATAAATTTTTAACTAATTAAAAAAAGAAAGCAACATCATAAGGCCCTAGAAGAACACTATTCTGACAGTGCTTAGATTCTTTCATATAATAGATACAGCAGGTAGCAGAGCAAATGTCACAAGTATTGGTTTTCGATTTCTATGCTTATATATATAAAAAAAATACTAAGCTTCTTTGTGTGGACTGAATGGGTACTAGCCTGTAGGTGTTGGTCTTCCATGCCTGTACATCAATGGCTATTTCTGTTCCAGGCCCAGCCTATGATGGACTGCTTCCAGCTGTCTGTCCATTATTTCCCAGGAGGGAGCTCTCGTCTTCCTTTTACTACAGCAGGGTTCCTGACTCAGTTACATGCTCATGTGTTCCGGAAGAACATAGGAAATATCATCCCATGGGTGACGATACAGCCCCTGCTTCAGTCTCTTCTGATCAAGATAGTGCCCTAAAATGGAGTCAGTGAATCTTTCATTAGTTTCATAAGCACGGTGAAGGGCAGAGGATGAGGAGGGAAACCTTCCTGACACACAAAATGTTGACACTGGGCCAGGGATGTAGCTCTGTGGTAGGATCCTTGCCTAGCAGGTATGAGGCCCTCCCAGGATTTAACACTCAGCACAGGGCACAGGAGGGTACAGTGAGGGCAGACAACAAAATCATCTCTCTCTCTCTCTCTCTCTCTCTCTCTCTCTCTCTCTCTCTCTCTCTCTCTCTCTCTCTCTCTCTCTCTCACACACACACACACACACACACACACACACACACACACACACACCAGAACAGGGCAGGAATTCCAGATCCATTCCATAGGTAGATCAGTCAGACTTGGCAAAAAAGGAACTGCTAGACTGAATTCTACTTTTCTTAACTAGTAATGGAAACTATTCCCTGTAATAAAGGTAAGAAGAAAAGTTAGCTGGGCAGTAGTGGTGATGCTTTTAATCTCAGCACTTGGGGGCAGAGGCAGGAGGATCTCTGAGTTTGAGGACAGCCTGGTACAGAGTGAGATCCAGGACAGCCAGGGTTACACAAAGAAACCCTGTTTCAAAAAAAATCACGAGCGAGAAGAGAAACAGAATGATGGTGACGAATGTGACATCTGTGACAGAAGTTTCCACACAGGGGAAGAAGCACTAGAGCAAACACAAACCCCCGAAACAACAGCCCACTCACCAATGAAGCCCATGCTCCTTCCGAGCACAAAGATGCCATTGAGCGCTCCAATGTCAACATATTCATCAGCTTCTTCCCTGAAAGACACGAACAACTGGTGCTTTTACAGTGACCCTCAGGACCACCCGAAGAGACAGCGCTCCTGCCCAGCCAGTAGCTCAACAGTGCCAGCGTGGAGAGTGAGTGCTGTGGGTGGCAGGGCCAGAAGCAGCGTTTAGTATTTCCCTGATGCCTCGCCATACTTTCTAAGTCCCCTTAGAGTTGGGAAGAGACCGCAACAAAAATCCACCAGTGCTGGAGTGGAGGCTGAGAGCTCACCGGGTGAAGGAGCCACAGTTCCTAAGCATGTCCACAAAGGCAACGCCAATGAAACCATCCACGTTGAGGATAAGATTTGGCTTCTGGGAAAGCAAAAAATTCAGAGTTTCATTATTTCTCATCTTTTCTGTTAGCTACTACCACTGTTATTACTACTATTACTATGATAGTTAATTTTGATAAATAACTTGATTGGGCTGAGAAGCTCCTGGGAGCTCAGTGAAGCTCACATCTGGGTATGTCTGTAAGAACTTTCCAGAGAGGCTTCAATACAGGGAGACCTGCTGTGACTATGGGAAGCACCATCCCGAAAGCTAGGAGCCCAAGTGGAGGGGAACAAGAGAGCTAGCTGGGCTGGCCTGAGTTACTCTGTCCTGCCACCCCAGCCTGGGACGGCTACAAGTCAACATATCAATCCTCCCTGATGTGCTTCTGTAGGCGTCTGACCCAGCGGCGGGAAGCGGCTACCGTGACGACTGTAAATTCTGAAAGCCTTTTAAAGTGACCTATTTGAGCAGGACGTAGAAGATGGTCGGTATCCTCTATGAATAGTGACTTCAATGGCAATCTGTACTACACTAGCCCTTGTCTCAAAACAAAACAAATCTCTGAAAGTAAGAAATGCAACCCTCCACTACCTTTGAGGTGGTAATCTTCTCCACTTCCAGGGCATAATCAAGCAGCGGGGTGGCTGGGAAGTGCTGTTTGACGAAGTCTTTGAGGATCTGCACACGCATATCCGGATTGTTTATCTAAAAGAGACCCAGTTACAGAAACACCCGCTAAGACATGGCAGGCAACGGAACTGCTTGTGCTTTGTGTGGACAGAGCTGTACCTGTCTTATCCTGGAGCCAGCATGGGCCCTAACCTCTGTGTACAATTCCTTGTAGCACCCATAGTGACAACGCTGGGAGGCAGAAGGATCTCCAAGACCCCTCACGTCTCATCTGGGCCTCAGAACAACCTCCGTAGTGATCTCTTTGTTATAAGAAAGAAGTGAGCCCCCAAGATGTTCAGGAGTTAGCCAGTATCTGTGCTGTTAGGCAGAGGGGGCTGGACTCAGCCATGCTCCACCCTGTGTTAGGTCTGACCACAAGCCAGGCTGCTCACCAGCTCTGTCATCTGGTCGAGCTATAAAAAAATTCTGCACATGCTGGGAACAAACGCACCCCAAAATCTTAGGAAAAAAAATCCAGAACTGTGACACTGAAAAATGTTTTTCTTTGTTTGTTTGTTTGTTTGTTTGTCAATAAGCTAGAGTTATCTGGGAAGAGAAACCTCAAATGAAAAAATGCCTCTATGAGAATGGCCTCAAGGCAACTTTGTGGGAGCGTTTTTTCTCAGTTGATGATTGATGTGGAAGGTCCAGCTACCGGCAGTGGTGCCCCCTGGTGGTCCTGGATTGTATAAGAAAGCTAGCTGACCACAGCCTCTGCTTCAGGCCCTGCCTTCCCTCAGTGATGGACTGGGACCTAAGAGTTGAAAGATGGCATAAACCCTTTCCCTCCCTAAGCTGCTTTCAATTGGATGACTTTTATTTATTTATTTTTTTTTTTGAGACAGGGTTTCTCTGTGTAGCCCTGGCTGTCCTGGAACTCACTCTGTAGACCAGGCTGAGCCTCGAACTCAAAGAGATCCACCTACCTCTGCCTCCCAAGTGCTAGGATCAAAGGCTTGCGCCACCACGACCTGGCTGATCAGGTTTTTTTTTTTTTTTTTTTTTTTTTTTAATCACAGCAACTGAAACTAAGATGGATGTAGCGGGGCATGCTTTTAGTTCCAGAACTTGGAAGGCAGAGACAGGAGGATCTCTGTGAGCCTTCAAAAGGAAGTTTCAGGACAGCCAAGGCATGTAGAGAGATCCTGCCTCAAAAACCAAACAGAAGAGAAGATGAGGTGGAGGAGGAGGAGGAACAGGAAAGCTAATTAAGACGGAGACCCCAAGGCTGACAGTGAGTGAGTGAGATGACTCAGACACACCCTAAATCCTAACATTAGTGATCTGAAAGGACATGCTATCAGGACATTCAGATGCCTGTCAGCCCTGCACAGGACCACACTAACTGTTTAAAATACTGTCTTTCCCCATGGGTCTATTCCAATTGGACTTGCCTTAATATTACTATTCTTCTGTACCAAACCAAGTATGTCAAGTGGAACTGTCTGGCTTGCTTTAGCCAATGAAATGTGAGTAAAGGGCCAGAAATGGATCAGTAGGTTAAGGCACCTGCCATCACCAAGGATAACAATCTGACTTCTAGCCACTCTGTGGAAGGAAAGAACTGACTCCAATAGGTTGTCCTCTGACTGCCATACCCCAAAGCCACACGCACCTCAGTGAAGCTTAGCATGAATGACAGAAGAGCCACAGCCAACCCATGGCAGACACAGTGAGGCTGCTACAGAGATTTGTGTGATATGAAGTACTATCTGGCAGAAGGCAGTGGACACGTCTTCCGATCTTGGCTCTTTCTCCTACAAGTTCATTTAGAAAACTGAAGCTGAATGAACTGACAACCATTATTAGGATGGGAGTCACCTTGCATTTGGCATCTGTCTACATGTCCCAAGCAATGTATACTGGGAGTTAAGAGCTTGAGTGTTTCTTCTTTCTTGAAATGTATGTATGTGTGTGCACCACCTGTGTGCTGGCATCTGGAATCCAGAAGAGGGTGTTGGGACCCCAAGAACTACAGTTATGGTTGAGCACCCATGTGGGTGCCGGGAACTAAACCCAGGTCCTCTTTAAGAACAGCAAGTACTCTTACCTGCAAAGCCATCTCTCCAGGCCCAAGTGTCGCTAACTCAACTGACAGTCTCTTGTCACTACCCAGTCCATAGATCTTAACGGGAGCAGCCACTCACCGACTTCACTCGGTGGCCGATGCCCATGATCAGTTTTCCTTCCTTCTTCATCTTGTTCACAAACTCCATGGGGATAATGCCACTGTCAAACGCTTTACTGAACATCTTTGCTGCTGCATCCAAGGCACCCCCAAACCGATCTCCCTGCAGGAGAAACAAACCCAGGATGTCCTGAACAGCATCTGGCCCGGGGTTTATAGCCAGGGGCTCCTAGAAGGAGCCTGCTGCATTTAGGCAGCAGGATGCCAAAGCTGTTGCCTCCCAGGAAGGCCAGACTTACGATGGTGAGCAGCCCTGACGTGAGGCTGGAGACCAGGTCCTTTCCAGCCCGAGCACAGATGATGGTGTTGTGGGCCCCAGAGACAGCTGGCCCATGATCAGCTGTCACCATCAGGCACATCTCAATGAACTGGCAGGAATACTTGGGTAACCTACAGGAGGTCACACACAGAGGGACAGGGAGAAGAGTTGGAACAAAGTCCAAGAGCTTTGATGACAAGGGCACATTTTCTTCCACAGCCTGATACTACTGCCAATTCCAAGTCAAAGCCCTCCTGACTCCTGCAGTTACTAAACACTGCAGAATGCAACATTAATCACTGAACCATCTTTCTGCCCATAAAAGGTTTCTGAATATTCAATGACCAAAGTTAATCCAATCACCTTGTAATGAATCTACAGTGCTTGCCCATGTTGCTCCTCATGACTTCACTGCAGCCTTTGCTCTAAACACATAATTCGCACACTGTTCTGTGCACAACCAGGCCTATTGTACAACACCAACAAATGCCTGAGACCCTTGGCTCCGACTTGAGGCTATGGAAAATTATAAACTACTGCTTTTACTATACATACAAAAACTTTCTCTTTTCTTCCCAAAGATTTATTTATTACGTATGTAGTATTGTACCTGCATGTACGCCTACACACCAGAAGAGAGCACCAAACCTCATTATAGATGGTTATGAGCCACCATGTGGGTGCTGGGAATTGAACTCAGGACCTTGGGAAGAGTAGCCAGTGCTCTTAACTTCTGAGCCATCTCTCCAGCACAAAACTTTCTCCTCTTAAGAGACATAAATGCCAGGCGGTGGTGGCTCATGCCTTAAATAACAGTCCCGGGGAGGTAGAGGCAGGCAGTCTAAGTTCAAGGCCAGCCTGGTCAACAGAGCGAGTTCCAGAACAGCCAGGGCTACACAGAGAAACCCTGTCTCAAAAAAAGAAAAAAGACAGAGAAAGATATAGATACTTCTAAAGATGGAAAAGAGAGACAATTAGTATTTTTCTCGCATCATCCCTAGTATGTAAATATCAATGAGTATATCTTTGCATTGTGTTATATCAAAATGTTTGACTTTAAAAATTGCTGTCTGGGGCTGGAGAGATGGCTCAGAGATTAAGAGCACTGGCTCTTCTTCCAAAGGTCCTGAGTTCAATTCCTAGCAACTACATGGTGGCTCACAACCATCTGTAATGAGATCTGATGCCCTCTTCTGGCCTGTACGCATACATGCAGGCAGAACACTCTATACATAATAAATAAATAATCTTTTTTTTTTGGTTTTTGGAGACAGGGTTTCTCTGTGTAGCTTTGCGCCTTTCCTGGAACTCACTTGGTAGCCCAGGCTGGCCTCGAACTCACAGAGATCCACCTGGCTCTGCCTCCCGAGTGCTGGGATTAAAGGCATGCGCCACCACCGCCCGGCATAAATAAATAATCTTAAAAAAATATTCAAAGTCTCTTTGTCAGGCGGTGGTGGTGGTGGTGGTGGTGGTGGTGGTGGTGGTGGTGCACGCCTTTAATCCCAGCACGCGGGAGGCAGAGGCAAGTGGGTCTCTGTGAGTTCGAGGCCAGCCTGGTCTCCAAAGCGAGTTCTAGGAAAGGCGCAAAGCTACACAGAGAAACCCTGTCTCGAAAAAACCAAAAAATAAAAAATAAAAATTGCTGTCTAAATTTCATAGAAAGTTGTTAAGTCAATTTTGGTTTGGGTTTAGGATGGAATTTCCAACAAATTCTGAACTAGTCCTGAACACACTTTTGTCATTTGGTAGTACACAGTCACCCAAAGTGGTGTTCTCAACATTGACAACTATAAAATCAAAATAGTAATCAACTCTGAAAATACTGAAGATGTCCCATATCCTCCTGTACCATTAAATATTCAGCCCAAATTTAATTATTTGGTGTGTGCATGTGGGGTATGTACATGCATGAAGATGCCAGAGGAAACCTTACTTACTCATTTATTTTATTCTGAGACTGTCTCACTATGGCCTTGGCCATCCTTGCCTCTGCTGGGATTAAAGTGTGTGTACCACCGCACCCTGCCATCACTTTGTTTTTTGAGACAGGGTCTCTCTCTCACTGAGCCCGAAGCTCACCATCTCAGTTAAGACTGGCTAGCTAGTGAGTTCCTGGGGTCCCCCACCTATTCCCTCATCCTCCAGCACTGGGGCTACAGGGTCATGCCGCTATGCCCAGCTAGGAATATGAACTCAGGTCCTTTTCCTTTCACAGAAAGTGCTCTTACCCACTGAGCCATCTCCCCAGCCCAAGACTAAATTCAATTCTTTATGTAAAAATAAACAAGCAAATTTATCTCATGGTTATACAAATTTGCTCATCTTTAACAAGTGGTAAAATTATACATATAGCAGAGAATTATTTTATAATAAATTCATTATCAGTAAATATTTGATTTGTATACCTATTTTATAGCTCTATACACCTGGAATTACACAAAAACTTCAAGATACAGGCTGGGTATAGTGGTGCATTCCTTTAATCCCAGCACATGGGAGGCAGAGGCAGATGGATCTCTGTCTGAGTTTTAGGTCAGCCTGGTCTACATAGTGAGACCCTGCTTTAAAATGATAGTCAAAATCTTAAAAAAAAAAAAAAAAAAGTGGGTGAAAGAGATTACCAGCCAAAAAAGTTTCAGACACCTTGGTGGTCAGCAAGTCTCTGTGACGGGATTTGGTCTACACCTGCGGCTATGTCTCCCCACACGCCTGCTACCAGAGAGGAGATGCAGCCCCTGCCCCACACATCCTGCAGTGTTCAATCTCCCCACTAACGGTCAAGGGCCAAGTCTGGAGTATGTAGAGAAACCTGCTCAGGGACTACACCCGAGTTTGTCCAGGGAAGGCCTAGACCATGACTGCAGCATCTCTGCAGGCGCAGGTATGACAGAACCCAGGGCTTTCACATAAAGATCCTCCAGGGCTGTGTGACCAAACATCTGCTGCCTTGCCCAGCTGTCAGCATCAGGGAGGACTGACCTCAGGAGCGATGGGAAACACAAACATCTACAATTCAGGCTGATGAGAGACACACAATTTGCCGAGAGGAAACCAGCACGTCTGGGGCTGCTCTGCAGCTTTCCCAGGTGCACTGGTTAAGCTCACATCTGTCCAGATGCTGACCTTGAGGTCACTGTAACTGTCTCATTTCTTGAAAAGGTCTCAAGGCCTCTCCTGAGGCCACACATTTTCCCTTTCTCAGTTTATAGTGGCCTTCCTGTCCTTTCAGTCGGTCTGAGGCCACATAACTGATGACACCCGTCACTCTGCCCACCCCAACTCCTATGTCAGAGGAAGGACATGACTCTTGAGCCCAGTGCCCTACCACCCTGCTCAGAGTGCCTCACCTTCTCTGGAACCAGAGGAGGCCGAGGACGCCACCAATGCCCATCTCTTCCTTGAAGACCTCAGTAATGGGCATGCCTGCATAAATGAGCTCCTGTCCTCGCTCATCACAGATGCTGGTCATGAATGAAGCAGGTTTGCGAATCAAACCCAGCTCCTGAGCAGACACAGGGAGAGAGAGACATAGGGTTTTGGTGACCATCAGAGACTTTTTTCCAAGACAGATAGCTGTCTGTGCTCTCAGAACAACAATGTCCCAGGAATGTCTTGGCCACTCTGAGGGCCAAACAGCAACAAATACGCAGAGAAATTCTTTTCAACAAGTAGTGGCTAGCAAAGTGTAGTGGCGCATGCCCTTTAGTACCAGCACTCAGGAGGCAGAGGTAAGTGGATCTCTGAGTCTGAGGCCAGCCAGACCTACAGAGCAAGTTTTAGGACAGCCAGAAATACACAGAGAAACCCTGTCTTCAAAAACCAAACCAGGGGCTGGAGAGATGGCTCAGAGGTTAAGAGCACCGACTGCTCTTCCAGAGGTCCTGAGTTCAATTCCCAGCACCCACATGGTGGCTCACAACCATCTGAAATGAGATCTGGCACCCTCTTCTGTGTTCATAATAAATAAATAAAATCTTTAAAAAAAAAAAAAAAGAAAAACCAAACCAAACCAAAAAAAAAAAAAAAAAAAAAAAAAAAGTGGAGGCCAGGCATGGTGGTGCACATCTTTAATCCCAACACTTTGGAGGCAGAGGCTGATGGATCACTGATTTCAAGTCTAGCTGGGTCTACACAGCAAGAGTTTCAGGACTGCCAAGACTACTTAGCAAGCCTACCCATAATGTGCCTTTTACTTAATGGATCTGAGCTCCATGTACAATCTAGTTAATTCCTTTTAACTGCTATGTGGCACCTAGTCATAATGCCACCATCCTTTGATAATCTCTCATGATAAACAACATTAAATAAAGCCCCCCCCCCCAGATAAGGTTTCTCTGTGTCATTTTGGTGCCCGTCCTGGATCTCATGCTGTAGACCAGGCTATCCTCGAACTCAGACATCCACCTGGCTCTGCCTCCTGAGTGCTCGGATTAAAGGTATGTGCCACTGCCACCCAGCATAAAATTCTTAGTTATATTCCTTTGTATGTTCTAATAAAGCATTTCTTAGAAGCAGCTTTCCAGATACAAAATTGCTGGGCCATGAGGCATCAACACTTTTCCCCCTTTTTCTTTTTTGAGACAGGATGTCATGTATCCCAGGATGGCCTAAAAACTATGTAGCCACAGGATGACCAGGAACTTTGATCCTCCTGCCACTCCCTCCTGAATGCTGGCTCCGAGCACCTAGAAGCTGACTCCTTCCAAAACCGGATAAACACATGTGGGGCTGTGTTGCCCATTCTGTCACCTGACCTGGAAATAAAACTGGGGTCAGTTCTAGCTACAGCAGTGCATGGCATCCAAGGGTTAATGAGAGAGCTTTCTGATGTTTTTCTGATGGAGAAGCTTGACACGGTTGCTCTAAATAGTTTAAAAGGGGGCTAGTTTCCAGGAGCTCAAACAAAATCACCTTAAAATTCAGCAACTTAAAGCTGGGCATGGTGGCACAAGCCTCTAATCCCAGCACTCAGAAGGCAGAGGCAGGCAGTCTCTGAGTTTGAGGCTAAAGTGGTCTACAGAGCAAGTTTTAGGACTGTGGAGATCATGTCTTAAACACACACACACACACACACACACACACACACACACACACACACACACACACACTAAAAAACAAAAATCTACCTTAGCCCTCCAAGAAACACCCATGACACTTACCCTGGCCCAAGAGTAGTCCATGGGCACTGTTGGAGGTGGCACTTCCTGAGCAGGAACAATGGCTCCTTTGGCCACAAGATCTTCATACACGGACCTGGGGGGCAGGGAGAGGCAGGAGAAGTTATTGTTCATGTAGATATCATTATGCTAGGCTCTAGCCCAACATTGCAGGCTTCCTCAGCTGTCAGTATCCTATTCTTACCAGCTGGATCCCAAGAACTTAATGAGAAACATTGCGGCCCAGACTAGTCTTGCTCCCACCCCTTTAGCTCTTTCTCTGGATGAGGCTTCATAGAAAGCTGAATCTGGGGACGATGGGAAAAGAGCTAAGGACAGCCAAGGCGGATTCAGGAGATAGAAACAGAAAGTGAACATCCAATAACTCTATAAACCAGAAGTGATATTCAGGATGACACCTTCTAAACATGTCCAAGCCCATGTCTCATTTATAGCCACCAGCAATCAGCTAAGCAGGTAGCCTAAGAAACCAAATGACCAGCCTGATTGGCCAAGACCTGATTAAACTAAAACCAAACAAAAGCCAAAAAAAAAAAAAAAAAAAAAAAAGATGGTTTTTGTTTTCCCTACAGTGCAACTGAGCCCAAGTGGAACCAAGGGTATCTGGATGCCCCTGTGCTAGAGGGGCTGTTGCCCTTAGGAGGGATTGGGAAAGGGTGGGGAGATCACATCCTGCCCACTTCTTACTGAATGATTTCTCCAAGCTCATCAAAGCTTCGGGGTACAAACACTCCTGCCTCCTTCAAGGCCTGGTTCTTGGCGACTGCAGTTTCAGAAGCCTGGTTGGCACAAGCTCCAGCATGGCCAAACTGGACCTGGAGAACAGAGAACAACAGCTTTACTTGGCTTTGTTACTCCTCCAGGAACAAGCAAAGGGTCCTGAGAAACATTTGCACTGGTTATAGGCTGGCCTGTGCCGAATGCTTCACATGGTCCTGAATTCAGGCCTTTAGAACAGGTAGCTGAATAGGTAAGCTGGGCAATTCTCACATCATAGATGTGGAAATGGAGGCAGGGGGAGATTCACTTCCTCAAGGTCATACACACAATGTGTACTAGGGCCAGGATACAAAGCTGTCACTCCAACTCCAAGATCATCCTCTCCACAGGAGCCGTGTTTGGTATCCCTGTGGCCAGTGGTCAGAGGGATGGGAAGGAGGGTTAGTTCTCAGCCACAAGTGAAGAGTGAAGTTACAGCCTTGTGCTCAGGAGAGTTCATGGGAAAGCACAGATTCCAAGCTGTTTAAGAAGTCGGGGTGTACATCACTAGGCTCACATCCATATAGAACAATTAGCACTTGCTACTGCTTTTTGACCGTGGGTTGGAGTAAGATGTATAGCCAATGAAAGAGGACCAGGAGGGAAGAGAACACCCAGCAGATCGCTCTGTTGGGGACAGCAAGATGGCTCAGCGGGTCAAAGTGCCTGCCACCAAGTCTGACAATAGTGGAAAGAACTGACTCCTTCAAGTTGTCCTTTTAACCTCTTGTGTACATCAACACACACACACACACACACACACACACAGACACACACACACACACACACTCTCACTCACTCACACTCTCTCTAAATGTAATTAATTTTTTAAAAAGAGCTAGGTGGGAATCAAGTAGCTGGGGAAAAAAATTAAGGAGACGTCTGGTACAGAACTCTGACTTTGGATGGGACATGGTGAGCAATCGTATTAGCATCTAATCTATGCGACCACTGCTCCCCACCACCAAGCACTTTCTAAGAGCTTCTTCATTTGATGCTCTTTCTGGAGCCTACTAGTGTTTTCTCGAGGACTAAGTAACTGGCCACAGTCACACAGGTAATACTCGGTAGCACTGGAACCCGGCAATTTTGGTTTCAGTCTGTGTTCTTGCAGATTTAAATGATCAAAAGAGGCTTCAGTGCTGTGGTTTGTTAAAAAGATTGACAATGCCTTCTCTGTGGGACTTCCTCTGTCTGCCTAGGTGGACGGATGGGAATGGGTGAGTCTACACTCAGAAAATCTGGGGCTGGAAAGTGAATCAGGATTTTCATAGGAGATTCTTCCTGCTGAGCTGCTTGGGTTGACCTTGAAATCCTGGGCTCAGTAGCATGTGCATACCATTACATCTGAATAAACACATCTTTAAATTCTAGATTTCTCAAAAAATTAAAACCCAAGTTTCTAAAAGGGAAAGAGGCTGGGTGGTGGTGACCTTTAGTCCCAACACTTGGGAGGCAGAGCCAGGCAGATCTCTGTGAGTTCGAGGCCAGCCTGGTCTACTGTGGTTATATTTTATTTGTGCTTTAATAAAGCTAGCCTGGAGATCAGGGGAAAAGGTCAGCCTTTTTTTTTTTTTTAAATTATTATGTATACAGCATGTATGACTGCAGGCCAGATCTCATTACAGATGGTTGTAAGCCACCATGTGGTTGCTGGGAATTGAACTCGGGACCTCTGGAAGAGCAGTCCGTGCTCTTAACCTGAGCCATCTCTCCAGCCCAAGGTCAGCCAATTTAAGTAAATAAGAAGTCAGGCAACACACGCCCTTAATCCGATCACTTATCAGGCAGGAAGAGAGAGAGAGAGAGAGAGAGAGAGAGAGAGAGAGAGAGAGAGAGAGAGAGTCTGTGTGTGTCTGTGTGTGTGTGTGTATTCAAGGCCATACTGGGGAACAGAGCCAAGTGTGGTGACACACATCTTTAATTCAGTACCAACCATAGAGACCTGGAGGTCTGGACAGACAGACAGTGTGACAAGGAAGTGAGGTAGCTGGTCTAAGATAGCCAAAGAGAGGGCAGAACAGCAAGGTAATAAAGGCGTGGGTAAGACAGGAAGTAGCTGGAATTTGGAAGCTGCAGAGTTGGTGAGGTAAGGTTGACTGGTGGCTTTCCTTAGTTCCCTGATCTAAGGCTTTCACTCCTATTATTTGGCTCCATGTTTTTTATTTAATAAGATCATTTAGAAATTCATCTACAGTCTACAGAGCAAGATCCAGGACAGGCACCAAAACTACACAGAGAAACAAACCCTGTCTTGAAAAAACAAACAAACAAAAACCAAACAAACAAACAAAAAAAAAAGGGAAAAAGAATAACAGACAGCATTTCCCTGACTTAAAGCATTTCCCTGTCTCTCCAATGAGCTGGGTGTTTGCTTTGAAAACCTGTGTCTTGAGAACCACACTTGTAAAAGTGCCACTTTAACAAGGCTCCATTTCTAGTTCCTGTATTTTTAAAGATTCATTAGTTTTTTAGTATCTGAGTATTTATTTAACCTGCATGTGCACATGTGAAACCACGTGCACGCAGCAGCCAGAAGAGGGCAGCATGACCCTTGTAACTGGAGTTAGAGAGGGCTATCAGCTGTCATGGAGGTGCTGGGAATTGAACCTGGGCAGAACAGTCAGTGTTCTCTCCAGTCACAGTTCCCAGCTCTTAACTATTTCTTCCAGTAGCTGCCTCCAGTGTGTCAATCAGTGGACATTCCTCTTTCTGAAACTAAGAGACTGATCTGCTCAAGAATTCAGATCAACTGCTAGCCGCGAACAGTCACTGTACTAGTCAATATTTGTGTAATCTTGCGGTGTCATACAAGAATTCTGAAATCACTTTGAGGTCGTGCACACCCCATGAACGACGGGGAATGTCTGCAAGATCCAAAGGATGAGGTGCAGATCCCGTGGATGCATCCTTGGCATGGTCAGGACAGGGAAAAACAGGCAGAGAGAGCAAAGAGAAGTGGAATTACTCTATGAGGAAGGTCTGAGAGGAAGGAGAACACAAGTGAGTGGTTGGAAGAGTCACTAAGGTCCTAAGCATGCCAGGTCTTTACAGTCTCTTGTGTTGGCTTAGTGGTATACACACGTACGCACACATGCATGTCCGTGGGGGTCAGAGACTGATAATGGGTGTCTGCCTCAATCGCTCTCTGCATTATTCTTTGAGACAGCATTTCTCACCGAACCTGGAGATCACCTATTAACCTAGCCTGGCTGGCCAGTGAACCTAAGGATCTGCCTGTCTCCATCTCACCGGTGCTGGGGTTACAGGTGTGTACCACTGTATTTAGCTTTTATGTGGGTGCTGGGGGCCCAGACACCCCAGCCTTTGTTTTGCTTTTTTACCATGTGACCCATATTATCCTTGAACTTGTGATGCTCTGAAATGCTGATTCGTCATGCTCAGCTACAGTACTTTCATTTAAATCATCCCCAAACCCAACTTCACAGCTCCGAGAATGGAAGCACAGATGCACTGACTGACTTGCCAGGAGGGCCAGTGACCTCTGAAGGGTGGGCAGGATTCTGGACCCCCCTGGCCCCTTTTGCTTACTTGGAAGACAAAAATCCACATAGTTCACATTCACAAAATAGGTTGTATTTAAAGCTTTTAGAATACCCTGTCCTAAGATTGACTGTGCCTTGAGCTCCTTTTATAGTGAAGATCTACATCACTCTCCCAGGCCTGCCCATTTCCTGGTACATAGATATACATGGTGACCATATCCTCCCAGTACACAGATCCGCATGACGACTGTCTCCTCCCAGTGTGCACTAGGCTACTTCCATCCTCCACCATTACAAGGTCACAGGGATGACCCTAGTGCACATCCTTTGAAGCATCATTCAGGTCCACAGGATGTGCAGTGGAGACGCTCCTTCAGAGATGTGCAGCTCCACAGCCACTGTGAGGTGGGCAGGAGAATAGTTTATAGGTGAAGAGCTTCACTGCTGGGCTAGGGATGTGCAAGGCACATGCCAGCACGTGAGGCCCTGGGTTCGAATAACCCTCCTCCTCCACTGCAGAAGCACCATTGCTGCAGGAAGCCTGAAGCCAAGCCTTCTCTAGATACACACAGCATCAAGGACACCACAGGCTGTTCCACACTGCTGACAAATGAATTGGTTGACTAATTGTTTTGTTTTGATTCCGAGATAGGGTTTCACTATGTACCTCTGGCTGTCCTGGAACTTACTACATAGGACAGGGTGGCCTCAAACTCATAGAGATCCGCCTGCCTCTGCCTCCCGAGTGCTGGGATTAAAGGCGTGCCCAGCTATCCTGCACTTTATTTTTATCATCATGTGATTGGCCATCTTAGCTGGAGCCCCAAACTCTGAAGTCTGCTTCCACAACTCAGAAGCTCAGCAAACACATATCACCCCAGGCTTATCATCCTCGTCTCAGCTCTCTAACACACCCATCATCCCCCTGTCTCAGCCCTCTAACAGGCTCATCATCCCCCTGTCTCAGTCCTCTAACAGGCTCATCATCCCCCATCTCAGCTCTCTCACAGACCCATCATCTCCTTTCTTAGCCCTCTAACACACCCATCACCCCCTCCAGACCTCTAACAGACCCCTCATCACCCTGTCTCAGCCCTCTAAGAGCTGGATTCACAAGTATACCACCACTCAGTAGCCCAGCATGTCATCTTTACTTTTGGGGTGGGCAAACAAGTGCCACAGTGTGAATGTGGAGGTCAGAGAGTTCGCTCCTTCCACCACACACATTCTGGGGATTGCACTCAGGTGGTCAGGATTGATGACAGGCACCTTTACCCATGCAGTGGTCTCACAACCCAGAATGTCATCTTAATACATCAAGAAGAATTCCCTCTCCACTCTCCCACAGGGAGTCCCTAACGTGACCTTCTAGTCTAAGCCCAGGCTATATCCTCTCCCTCCTCACCCTCCCTCTGTCAGAACTCAGTGCCTCCTCTAGGCCTTAACCTGCTGACGAATGTGCAGAGCGAGAGTCCAGATGACATAAGCTCCTGGCAAGCCAAACTCGGGCTTGACTTTGTAGTCACAAGGCAAGCAGTACAGACTTCCTGAAGGAATTAGCTGTTTAATGTGATGAGTATGGTTCACCTCAGGTACCCTCTTCTGCAACCTCATTTTCCACTCACTAGTGGCCTGCCCCACTCATACCTCAGAGGAGAACATGGTGGCACAGGTCCCGATGCACCAGCAGACCACTGGCTTGGTGAGGCGGCCCTCCTTGATGCCCCGGCAGATCTTATACTCCTCTGTGCCCCCTATCTGCAAAGGAATGGGGGACGAGAAAAGGCCCACAAGTTAGTGGAATCCGCTCCACATCTTCCTAGGACCAGCCCTACAGCAGAAAGAACTGCCCACATAACATAGAACAAAACCATTACAGAAAGAAAGAAAGAAAAGAAAAGAAAGAAGGAAAGAAGGAAGGAAGGAAGGAAGGAAGGAAGGAAGGAAGGAAGGAAGGAAGGAAGGAAGGAAGGAAGGAAGAAAAAAGAATAGTAAAAACTTAAAAAGCCCACAAAATTCCATAAAGTAAAATAAAAGCTGGCTATAAAACCAGGGAACACAAACTTGAGCTATGTAACAGAGAGCAAGTTCAGTTTCCACCTGAAAAGTTCATCCTAGGTGCATAAATTACAAAAAGATAGTATGTGTCTTGAGGAAGTTCCTGGGTGTCCAGAGCATGTGATGATGTAGGATTAGACCCACTCAGAAGAAATGGGCTTACACAACTCTCCTGGAGTTTAAAAAATGCCCTCGCAGAGGCTGGAGAGATGGCTCAGCAGTTAAGAGCACTTGCTGACTTGGAGGACTTGGGTTTAGTTCCTAGCACCCAAATGGTGGCTCACAATCACTTGTAACTCCATTTCCAGGGGATCTAACACCCTCCCTGACTGCTGCAGGCAAGAGGCACACACATGGTGGACAGACACACAAAGGCAAAATACTCATATATATAATATTAAAAAAAAATCCAAGTTGGGCAGTGGTGGAATTCACTTTTAATCTCAACACTTGAGAGGCAGAGGCAGGCAGATCTCTGAGTTCAAGACCAGCCTGGGCTACCGAGTGAGTTCCTGGGCTACACAGAGAAACCCTGTCTTTGAAAAACCAAGTAAAGGGGCTGGAGAGATGGCTCAGAGGTTGAAAGCACTGATTGCTCTTCCAGAGGTCCTGAGTTCAACTCCCAGCAACCACATGGTGGCTCACAACCATCTGTAATGAGATCTGGTGCCTTCTTCTGGCCTGCAGACATACATGCAGGCAGAACGCTGTATACATAATAAATAAATAAATCTTTAAAAAAAAAAAAAGTAAAATAAAAAATCCAAAAATTAAAAAAGAAAATGCCTTCACTCTCCACCTATCCTCCCCACCAGGTAGAGACCATGGCCAGAGGAAACAGAGTGCCACCTTTACTGGTGCTCAGCACCAACAGTGCCAACTCTAAGCCCCAGAATCTCTCGGGATGCATCACCAGGACTGACGCTTTAAGCTATGAAGTGTCAAAGTGCTTGGGTTTTCAAAAACACAAATCATAGACTACATTTATAATCAAAAGGGGACCCGCCCCCCAAAAGCAACATCAGCATCAACAACTCACTTCCCCAAGAACTACAATCATCTTGACGCCTGGGGTGTCCTGGTAACGTAGCACATGATCCATGAATGTGGAGCCCGGGTACCTGTAGAGAGTCGGGAGAACAGAGGATCAGGAGACAGCCTGGGGAGGTGTGGGCACACGTGAGAAGCACCCATAAGGAACACTAGATTGCTCATGGTATGATGCCCAGGACTGATGCAGAAGCTCCAGGCTAGTGGAGGCAGGTGGGAGAGGCCAAGAGCAAGTGGAGCAGACCAGGGGAGTGGAAGAGGCAGACAGAGGAAGTCCAGAGCAGTTAGTTCCCTTAGGAAAACTAACTGTTTTTCTCTGTGTAGCCCTGGCTGTCCTGGAACTTGCTCTGTAGACCAGGTTACCCTTGAACTCAGAGATCCACCTATGAGTGGCTGGAGGGGACCCAGTCCCTGTGTGCTGCCTGCTCAGCACTTCAGCAAGGGTTCCTTCTCCTAGGCATCCAGTCTGACAGGGTCTGGCAGTCACAGACATAGGCAAGGTAACTATCTCCCAGCAGCCTTTGAGCCCCCAGACAGATGACGGCAGTGATTACAGTGAATAGCAATGGCTATTGTTTATTTGGACATACTGTGACAGCCATTGCTGTGTTACTCTAGTGATGACCTACTGTGCAGTAGTCCCTTAACAAAATTGAGGATAATAACCACTAACTAAAAGTAACACCTACTGAGCACCTACTAAGTGCTAGGCCCTGTGTTAGCCACTTTAATAGACCTTGCCTGGTCTTCCCAATGACCTCATGAGGTGAGACATTTATTTTATGCATTTAATTTGCAGTGGCACTGGAAGTCGAAGGAGTTAATCTGTCCATACAGCCCCCGCTGGGAAACTGAGATTTGAACCTATTTGCTACAGCTTCAGAACTGGCCCCCCTAACCCCTGTACTAGGCTGCTCCCTACCTTCCTACTCACATTCAGCATCCAAGCCCGGAAACAGCTTTCAAACCACAATTCTCTACAGTTTCTATTTTCTGGTCCTCAGATAAGAAGAGTCTCCATTTAACAGACTTACATAGCTTTACTAGGGGACCAGCGCTCAGGCAGTAAGTGACATACCACGCATGTTGCCCAGCCACACAACTCCACTGTAGCAGATTCCCAGCTATTACCTGTCCCCGCCGATGGCCACACCCTCATAGACACCATCTGTGGTCCGAGAGATGATATTGTTGAGTTCGTTAGACATGCCTCCAGACCGTGAGACATAGGCCACACTGCCTGGGCGGTATAGTTTGGAGGCCAGGATGTTGTCCAGCATCCCACCAGTATTCCCAATCTTAAAGCATCCAGGCTTGATGCCCCCAACCTGCAGAGACAGAAACAGCAGCTCAGAACACAGGGTGCAGGAGGAACCACACAGCCCCATTTTACCTGCCCTTGCCTCTGGCCTGAGTGGAAAGAAAGTGGCTGAAAGAATTACACTCGCCCATAAAGAACCTCTTCTCTCTCTTAGAAGACACTGCAAGGCTTGTATGTAAAATGTGGCAAGCCGGGCGTTGGTGGCGCACGCCTTTAATCCCAGCACTCGGGAGGCAGAGACAGGCGGATCTCTGTGAGTTCGAGGCCAGCCTGGGCTACCAAGTGAGTTCCAGGAAAGGCGCAAAGCTACACAAGAGAAACCCTGTCTCAAAAAAAAAAAAAAAAAAAAATGTGGCTCTAGGGTTTAAGATTCGTGTACTTAACATTAAGTTGTCTCCCTTACTTCATGGGTTACAACACCCAGCAAAGATGTATCACACAGCTGGGCCTCTCAGTGCAAAATGACATCTTTCTTTCTTTCTCTTTTTTTTTCTGGAGATGAGGACCAAACCCAGGGCCTTGCGCTTGCTAGGCAAGCACTCTACCACTGAGCTAAATCCCCAACCCCAACATCTTTCTTATAACACAAACACTCCTTTACTTATTACAAAAGTCCTAGTTTTAGGGATGGTACCACAGCATCCTCTTACCTAGCATACATGAAGCTTCAGGAAATTTTTTGTTTGTTTGCTTTTTTGAAAAGCAGCCCTGTTAGCCTGAAACTCATTATGCAGACCAGGTTAGCCTTGAACTAAAAGAGATCTGTCTGCTTCTGGCTCCCAAGTACTGAGATTAAAGGTCACCACCACCACACCCAGTCTTAGCTTCAAATTTTTATTTAAATTTACTTATTTTCATTTTATGTATATGGGTATTTTTGCTTGCTTTGTATGCATACACTGCCTGCAGAGTTCAGAAGATGGTGGCAGCCTTTGAACTGCAGCTACAGAGATGGTGAGTTGCCATCTGGGTGATGGAAACATAAGCCTGCATCCTCCACAACAGCAACAAGTGCTCCTAACTAACCACCCATCTCTCCTAACTAACTACCCATCTCTCCAGCCCCAACTGTTTCATACAACAATTAAGTTAAAACAAAGAACAGTTTCTTCTAATGTGAAGTTCTGAGACAAAAGTCAGCCCCCAGGACGGGCGGTGGTGGCACACACCTTTAATCCCAGCACTCAGGAGGCAGAGCCAGGAGGATCTCTGTGAGTTCGAGGCCAGCCTGGTCTACAAAGCAAGACCCAGGACAGGCACCAAGACTACACAGAGAAACCCTGTCTCAAAAAACAAAGCAAAACAAAACAAAACAAAATCAGCCCCAGATAGCTTTTTTTCTTTGGCTTATAGTTAAAGGAATAATTAAGTACCACATTGTGGCTGCATTTAAGGACAAAAATATTAAAAAACAATTATCTTACCATTAACTCCTTGTAACTCTGAAGGTGTAACACTGTGAAAAGGCCCTTTAAAACCTGGGGCCCAGGAGGCTAGGGAGGCTCCGTGGTTAAGAGCACTCACTCCCAAAAGCATGAAGAGTGGAGTTTATTCAGTTTTTTTTTTTTTTTTTAAACAGTTAGGCATTGTCCTCTGATACATCTAACCCCAGCACTGAAGGAGGCAGAGACAGGAAGATTACTGGAGTCAATAAAACCTAGAAGCTCCAGGTTCAAGCAGAGACCCTGCTTCAAAGGAATAGGTGGAGAGTAACAGGGAATCCTCTGGCTTCATATATATATATATACATATATATCATAACCCCCCCTACCCCACAAAACAACTAAGTAAATAAAACTTAAAACTAACTAGGGTTTGGCAGTGTGGCTCAGTAGTACTGCACTTGCTTGGTATAAGGGGTCCTGGGTTCCATCCCTAGCATTTCAAGTAAAATACAAAAAAAAAAAAAAAAATCTACCTGGGAATTGTTAAAACAGCAAGTATTTCTGAAATCTTTTACCAAAGATAATCAAAAAGCAAGCCCGGGCTAGTAATATGGCTCAGCAGGAAAAACTGCTTGTCTGAGTTCGACAATCTCAGTTCCATACCTAGAAGCCAAGTGGAAAGGACCGAAGCAGAAAGCTGTCCTCTGACCTCCATACACACCATGGAACATGTGCCCCGCCCACCCCCATCCAATAATCATAAAATAAATGCGTTAAAACATGAAAAGGGAGGGCTAGTGACATGGACCAGTGGGTAATGGTGCTGGCCCCCAGCCCTGCTCACCTGAGTTCAACCCCGGGTCCCACACAGCAGGTGGACAGAACCAACACCAAAGTTGCCCTCGACCATCCACATGTGCACTTTGACATGTATGTGTACAGTTGTGCACATACACACACATAATAAATTAAATAAGTGTAATTTTAAAAAAATCAGAGGAGCTTCCAGGATGAAGACAGAAGGAACTCTTTTTTTTTTTTTTTTTTCTAGACAGGGTTTCTCTGTGTAGCTTTGCGCCTTTCCTGGATCTCGCTCTGTAGACCAGGCTGGCCTCTGAGTGCTGGGATTAAAGGCGTGCACCACCATCGCCTGGCCAGAAGGAACTCTTGTATGCTGCCACCACTCAGAACGTTAATTAGTCTAGCCACTCCACTCTGGAGTCTCCTCCATAAATAACAAATAGAATTACCATATGAGCCAGTCATATTACTCGGGTATTTACCCAACAGACTCAAAGTCAACATACCACAGAGGTACTTATACTTCAGTATTTACTGCTGCACTGTTCACAATAGCTGTTATAAAACCAACCTAGGTGCCCATCAAGAAGAATGGATAAGAAAAATGTAGTATATGCACATAACGGAATCTTTTTCAGCCATATAGAATAAAATTAGGTTATCTATAGGGAGATGAACACAATTGGAGTTAATCATACTAAGTGAATAAAGTCAGTTTCAGAAAAACAAGTATCGCATGTTTTCTTCCATTTGTGGGTCCTGGATTTTATACAAGTACATAAAACCAGACACATACAGATGACATGAAAATAAGGAAGGGGCCTAATGAGGGTCGGGGAGAGAGGACATGACCAGGATTTTGCTCAAAGTACATTATATATTTGCATGAAAACAGATTTAGGTTAATCCAGTATAATCAAATAAAAAAGTTATTAATAACAACAGAAGTGAGTTTCCTATCGGCATGGTGGATCATGCCTCTAATGCTAAGGCTCAGGAGGAGGCTGAGGCAGGAAGATTACCTTAAGTTCCAACCAATCTGGACCAGTGTGAGAACCCCATCTCATACAACAACAACAACAACAAAGAAGTATGCTTCCTGCAGCCCTGGGAAGACTTCTGGGGTGGACACTCACCGTGGCGGGCCCAATGATGGTCACTCCCTTCTGGTCGGCCTTCTTGATGAGCTTCCGTGTCAGGGCCTCGGGGATGCCTTCGGCTATGATGGCTATGGTCCGGATCTAGAGGATTAACAAAGCCCCTTCGGTAAACACGCCTCCTTCGATCGACAAGGAGGCCGGAGGTCCAAGGGCCCTCCTCCTAAGCCCAGTGTCCCCATCCAGGTTTCAAGAACAAAGTAAGGTGAACAGAATGCATCTTCTCCCTCCCACAGGCCTCAGGTTCTACTTCAAACTCCTCTCAAAAGAAGAGGCATGGGGTCAGGGAGATGGCTCAGAAGGCAAGTGCACTTGCTGCCAAGCCTGACGACCTAAGTTTGATGTCAAAGACAGATGAGAACTGACTCCTGGAAGTTGTCCTCTGAGCTCCACATGTGTGCCACACATAGAGACAGAAAATGTTAAAAAAAAAAAAAAAAAGGCACAGCGGTGGACATCGAAACAAACCTCCATGGGCCACGTGCAAATGCTTCTAAATCTCCGCTAGTCTACAGCTACATTCTCTCACCTAACCCTCAGACTCAACTGACCCCTACCTGCCTTTCCCCTAAGTACCCAATGAGTCTTGTCTCTCTCCCCACAGGATGTGGCCAGTGCACACAGAAACAAGCTGCTCCCACAGCTGTCCAGACTGGGCTAGAGGAACTGAAGATCTAAGAACCATCTCTTTGGCTCTGGACCAGTCTGTAAAGGGTCAAGATCACAGTTTAGGCTTTGTGGGTCTTGTGGTCAGTGTGGCAGGTTTCTAGTGTGTAAGTATCCATGCACAATACATAAATGAGAGCAGTGGCTGCATTTTAATAAAACTTTATTTGTGGAAATAGGTGGGGGCTACATTTTGCCCTGAGTTGTTTGTGTCAAAGTCTGTTCTAGCCTGAAAAAACAACTCATCTAAACAGAAGAACAATTTTGTATTCTCCACTCAGAAACCGAAATAACTGGTATCAGACAATTAAAAAACAAACAAAAAGCATTGGTCGATCAGGGGCTTTTACAGATCACTAACAGAAGGCAAATATTGCAACAGAAGAAAGGGAGGAGGGACAGGACACAGACAGGACACAAATGGCCAGCCAATGTTTCTAAGAGTTTGCTTTAGTTAAGGGCCAAAGACATGCCGATTAAATAGAACACCAATTCACTACACAATTGTTTGGTGTTGGCAAGAAGAACCTGGAGCTGGTGGCACACCCTTAACCCCAGCATTAGGAAGGCAGATACAGGAGGATCTCTGTAAGTTCCAGGCCAGCCAGGGCTAGATAATGAGACCCTGACTCAAAAGAAAATAAAACTAGAACTCCTACTAATGGGAGTTTAGGTCGTGAAAGCTCTGGGAGCCAGGGTGTGTTAAAAACTTCCAACTGGCCATTCTGATGTGGCAGTTCAACTTCTAAAAATCTGTGCTAGGTAATGGTTAGGAATACATGCAAGGGGCTAGAGAGATGGCTCAGAGGTTAAGAGCACTAGCCCCTGTTCCAGAGGTCCTGAGTTCAATTCCCAACAACCACAAGGTGGCTCACAACCATCTATAATGAGATCTGGTGCCCTCTTCGGCCTGCAGGGACACACGCAGGCAGAACACGGTATACATAATAAATAAATCTTTGGGGCTGGAGAGATGGCTCAGTGGCTAAGAGCACTGACTGCTCTTCCAGAGAACATAAGTTCAATTCCCAGCATCCACATGGCAGCTCACAACTGTCTGTAACTCCAGTTCCAGAGGATCTGGCACCCTCACAGACATACATTCAGACAAAACATCAATGAACATAAAAATAAAACAAATAAATAAATAAGAAAGAAAACAAAAAGGATACATGCAAATGTTCATCCAAGATGTTTGTGAGAAGACTGGAAAGAACAAAAGTCATGTTGCCAACCTACCTATTGGTACAGAAAGAGGTAGGAGAGGGTATACTGAAACCTGGTGACCATGTTTCTGAGAAATAAGGTGTGCTTTTTATGCCTTAACATCTGTCCTGAAATAACATATAATACCCTACGTACGAAAGTGCTTTTGGGGGCATGGTGCTGGGGCTCAAACCCAGGGCCTTACATTTTCTAGGCAAGTGCTCTGCCACTGAACTACACTCAGCCCAAGAAAGTGCTCTGGATCCCATTGTCAAGACAGTCTGGGAAGAAGAGAGCTGGAACGGATGGATGGATCATTGGTGACCCATCGAAGCAGCCACTGCTCACTCAAAACTCTCGGATCACTGCTGAGAAGTGTAAGTCTCCAAGCACTTTCACCTAAACCCTAGCCTCTCCCAATTCCCAAGTCCTCTGTCCCAAGTGGTCACGACTGTGAATTCCATTCAAAAGCTCTTTCTGATTTCCCCACCCAAACATTCCAGTACCCACCATCTACCTGCGCAAAGCTCATGGTCTCCATGGTACTGTCATAAGCAGATCGCAGAGAGGCGAAGTTAATCAGCACGTCTACCTCTGGGTGCTTCTTCATGGCATCAGCCATGTTCTTGAAGACAGGGATCAGGATTTCCTTGTGCCCCCAGTAAAACTTCTGCTTGTGATCCCCACTGCAAGAAAGTAGAGGAAGAGTAAGGACACCCTCAGTCCATCAGGTCTGGGGAGGGGGAAACTGAGTGGAAGACCCTCCCCAAGAGAGGCAAGATCTGTGTTCTCAAAGGTTCCCATCTGAAGGAAAAAGGACCCCAGGAACATGGACTGTCCCAATCTCTGGGGTGGGCAGATTCCTCCATTGTAAACATGGGGAGCTAGCTGACTCCCAAACTTCATTTAAAGATGAGGATCTCACTGAGTCACTTCCAGGCACCCTGCCTTGGCATGACTCACGTGAAAGGGTAGACCATGGCAGCTACTGAGGGCTCATCGCGGGAGCACACGTAGTCGAAGTCCAACATGCCTTGCACAGCCCGGGTCTGCATGCCCCACACGATAGCTTTGGTATGGCGGCTGAAGAGGGTGGCACTCTTTCCTAGGTGGGCAAAGACACAGCGAGTGCACCCAGAATACACACCTCGGGAAGACCCCCAGGGCAGCCTCCCCAAATCCCCATGCTGCAGGTCCAGCTGGGTAGTTCTTCAAAACAGCAAACGGATGTTAAAATAACAAAGTCTGAGAAATTTGCCTCAAATTTTTCTAGAAGGAAGCAGCAGAGAGAGCAAAAGTACCTAGTGAGACCTGCCTGGCTAGAGAACAGTCCTCTGGTGAACAGAAAAAGACTCCCCACACAGAAAAAGGGGCCCACGGCTGAAGATGCCTGAGAGAGTTCATACAGGGCATGCTGAATGTCCCAGGTGAGCTAGAGATAAAACTATATACACATGTGGTCTGCATACTTAATAAAATTTATGTTCATTCTTTGTGTTTTTAAATGCATTTATTTTATATCTTACACCTTATGTGTTTTGTCTCTACACATGTGTGTCTGGTGCTCACTGAAGCCAGAAGACTGTGTTGAATCCCCTGAAACTGGAGTTACAGGTAGTTGTGAGCCACCACGTGGGTGCTGAGAATTGGACCCAGGTCCTCTGAAAAAGCAGCCAGTGCTCTTATGATGAGCCATCTCTCCAGTTCCTGTTTGTTTTTTGAAATATTATGTTGCTCTAGCTGACATGTACCATGCTATATAGACTACAATGGCCTCAAAATCACAGATATCTGCCTACCCCTGCCTTCTAAGTGCTGGCAATAAAGGCATGTCACCACACTCTGCTGCTTGTTAGTTTTGTTATTTTTAATGTGTATAGGTGTTTTGCCTGCATATAAGTACACTATGTGTGTGAGTGCCTGTGGAGACCAGAAAAGGGAATTGGATCCTGTACAATTACAATTACAAGCAGTCGTAAGCTACCACATTGGTGCTGAGAATCAACCCAGGTCCTCTGCAAGACCTGCAAATGTTCTTAAACTCTGAGCCCAGCCTCAGCTGCAGTTTTTAAAGCAAGATCTCAGGTAACCTGGGCTGGCTTTGAACTCCCTATGTGGCTGAGGACGACCTTAAACTCCTGATCTTCTTGCCTCTGGCTCCCAAGTGTTGGTATTACAAGTGTATGCCACATCACCAGCTCTTCTTTACATTCCGTTTTTATTGAGACAGGGCCTCACACTATAACCCAGGTGGCCTGGAACTCACTATACAGCCCAGGGTCACTTCAATGTTATAACAAGGCTTCTGCCTTTAGCCCTTTGACTGCTGAAATTACAGGTAGGAGCCACCACGTGCGCACATGCGCGTGCGGCTTAAGCAATTATTTTTAAAGGCGCTAGAAAAAAGTTCAGCTCTCCCTATTTTGATGCCTGTAAATCTTGACACAAGGCCAGCAACAGTCAGTATGTGAATGCTCACAAATTCTAGGTCAGTGGGTCAGGGGATGGGGTGGGGTTAGGGGGGTCCAGCTAAGAGACTTGGGGCAGCCGGGGCTAAGGCCTGGACAGACTTACCTCTGACTAAGGTTACAGACTGGGCTTGGACACCAGGCAGAGCAATGATCAGCCAGCACGAGGCCACAACCCTCTCTCTCCCCTATCTTCCCACCCTCCTCATGTCCCAGGTGGCTCTTTGCTGCTCAGAACAATACTCTTGAGACAGACTTTCTTTTTTTTTTTTTTTTTTTTTTTTTTTTTTTTTTTTTTTGGTTTTTTCGAGACAGGGTTTCTCTGTGTAGCTTTTTGCGCCTTTCCTGGAGCTCACTTGGTAGCCCAGGCTGGCCTCGAACTCACAGAGATCCGCCTGGCTCTGCCTCCCGAGTGCTGGGATTAAAGGCGTGCGCCACCACGCCCGGCTGAGACAGACTTTCTAATGGCAGGAAAGACTTTCAAGCAGAGGGCAGCTCGGGGCTGGAGAGATGGAGAGTGGTTAAGAGCACTGGCTGCTCTTCCAGAGGTCCTGAGTTCAATTCCCAGCAACCACATGGTGGCTCACAACCATCCGTAATGAGATCTGGTGCCCTCTTCTGGCGTGCAGGCATATATGCAGGCAGAACACTGTATACGTAATAAATCTTTAAAAAAAAAAAGAGGGCAGCTGGGCATGGACTCCCACTTTTAACCCAGCACTTGGGAGACAGAGGCAGGTGGTGGGCTACAGAGAAAGCCTGTCTCAAAAAGGGGGAAGGGGAGATGTCGACACAAAGGGTCTACAGAAATGCACTCATTAGCCTGAAGGGAAAGGAAAGGGTTCTTGCCTCCCTTCCCCTTCGACTCCCACAAAGTCCTAGTGGAGGAAAGCAGCCCTTGAGGGACATTCTGTGCTACCCCGGGGGGAGCAATGCATCTCACCCAGAGGCTTCTGGTATTAGCGTTCTGTCCTACAGCAAGCTTGGCTAACCAAGATCAAAGGTTGATGAAATCACCGTGCAGGCCAGCAGTAAGCCTCACAGTCAGAAGGATCTTGATTTGTGAATACCTGGGATTTACTGTCAACCTGAACCAGGGTTCCTATAAGACATGGAACCTTAGAGTGAGGGCAGCCACCTAATCCAGCCTCACACTTTCTAGCCCTTGGAAAATGAAGCAGATATCCACAATGATAGCGGTCTGTGGTAATCTAGGAGAGCCAGGATTACCTGACTTGAGAAATAGTCAACTGTGTAATAAAGAAGGCCATAAAGCAGTGAGGCTCTGTCATCCCCAGGGGAGCCTACACGGAGCCCAAGTGCCATGCTACACATAAATCTGTCTTCAGAGAGAAAGACAAAGCGCCCCAATCCCTACAAGCCTACCCACTCCTGCTTTAAAGGGCAGGGCTCAAGTGCTTACCTCCTCAAGCACAGAAAAACCTAAGCCAAAGGGCCATTGGCATCAGTAGCGGGAGGCCCCAGAGAACCGTAATGGCCCCCCGGGCACAGCGAGCACTCTGCATGACCTGGTCTCCTCCTTGACCTATTTCCACTTCTAAGTGACCAGAGAAAGTGCCCACCCCCCCAGCCCACTTCCCCTAGGGGAGGAGAGCTCCCCTGAGACTGAGTCTGTCCATGTTCTTTCGGCACACTGGTCTTGCCTTCTAGGTAACAATGGATCTCACTGGAGGCGATATGAAAGAATTAAGGGCTGAAGAGATGGATCAATAGTTAAAGAGCTGACTGCCCTTGCACGGGACCAGACTTTGGTTCCCAGCACCCATGTCAGATGGCTTACAACAGTTATAACTGTCTGTAACTCCAGCTCCCAGGGATCCAACACCCTCTTTGGGTCTCTGAGGGTACCTGCACTCACATTAACAACTCCATACCCCAACACACACACACACACACACACACACACACACACACACACACACACATTAAAATTTAAAAAAAAAATTTTTTTTAACTAAAAAAAAAAAAAAAAAAGCTGATAGGTAGAGGGGTGCAACCATTGTCATTGTTCAGATATTGCTACCTACCCTAGGGATCAAAGTCATCAATGCTCTTGCGCTTACAGCCGTGAATGTCAGTCACGGAGGGGCTTGATGGAGCTCAGCATGCAAGGAGGCTCTGAGTTTGATTCCAAGTATTGGAAAAAAGTCACAAGGAAATCCTGATGCTGGTACTGAGTAATCTACTTGCTTCTCAATGGGCAGATGTGTGAGCATGAGTAAGTGTGTGCACTGAAAACATCCACTGTAAACTGTGACCTCAGACAGATGTGTGAGCATGAGTGTGTGCACTGAAAACATCCACTGTAAACTGTGACCTCAGACAGATGTGTGAGCATGAGTGTGTGCACTGAGAACAACCACTGTAAACTGTGACCTCAGACACCAAAGCCCAGACCCCTTCAGGTCCTCATAATGACCTGTTTTAGAGACAGATACCACCTGACCTCCCTGGTTTCCCTCTTTACATCTTTGCTCTTCTACCAAAACCTGGGAGAAATCTACACTGGTCTAGAATTGGGAGCTGTGAGATGCAGTGGTCAGTATTGAAGTTGAGGCAGGAAAGCGAGGCAAAGATGAGATGAGATGAGAATCAAGGTTGAGCTGTGGTTCCCCACAGCAGCCAGCAGTCAGAGGCATCAACTGCTCTCTGCCGCTCCCCTTTCAACTGGATGTTGCCCCTTCCCAGGAGCCTCCCTCCTGGCTCCCCTGAGTCTCTGGAGCTGTGGGCTGGCTCTTGCTCCTTCTATGTCTCCACCTCCCTCCAAGGTAAGGAGCCAGAGACAGCCACACAGTGAAGAGAGTGTGTGCTGGGGCAAGTAAGTACTAAGTAGGACAGGGAAGGGACAAAGAGCAAAGACTAGGACTTGGGGGCAGGCCACACCAAGGTGGGGACAGAAAATATACTGCACAACACTGCAACCCACCAGGGAAGGAAGAAACAAAGCACACAGAGAAACTGGAACCCACTAACAAAGCCACACGCAGAGCTGGGGTGGGGCGGGGCGGGCGGGGCATCCTACCTTGCAGGGATCTTGGACTTGGGACTGAATCTGTTAAAGAAAATGACCAAGGACACTGAGTGAACCGCTGGTGGGAGGCTTTGGCGGGAGAGCGCAGAAACAGACAGGGCCACAGACAGGCCTTCTGGTGCTGTCACTGCCATTTCACAGAACAGCAGGAACAGCACCAACAAGAGAGGCAAAAGCACCAGTGGGCAGAACAGAAACAAGCAAGACAAAGAGGAAGGCTCGGCAAGTGGCCTGAACACTGAAGCCTCCTCCAGGCCCTCTGGGTGACACACTTCCATCTGGGCCTCCAGGCTGGCCAGGTCACACCCTCTTATTAACGCCAATGCCTCTATCCTCATGCAGCACAGTACAGTGATTAAACCAGCTGGACCCACCACTCTCCACTATGGACAAAGCTGACACCTTGGAGATGCAGAGCAGTGACTTCCGATCTTGGAGCCCCAGAACTACTGTCATTATTTCTAAGATGTCTTAGTCCAGCCTGACTATATGACAAAGAGGCTGCAAGGCTCCATCAGCCAGGAGAAGCCAGTGTCACTCATCTACTGCTAGTGTGAGCGCTGGCAGGTCAGCTCGTCCCCGGGATGGAGATGAACTAGGGGATGTGTGCAAGGGCTAGCAGACAGGCGCGCAGAGAGAAGTGTACTGAGAGCCCTAGCTGGTGCGGGAAGACAGATGACGGCCTTCCATTTAGAGTCTGGGAGAGCATCCCTCCTCCTGGTTCTGCTGAAATCCTCCTGTCTTCTCCACAGCCCCCAGTTCAGTTCACAGCCCCAGAAAGAGGGGTGGATGAGAGGGAGGGAGATGATCCAGGCAATGTGGATCCTCAGCTCCAGAACCTACAGGGAAGCCTCAAGTCACTTCATCCTCATGCAATCCACTGCCATCTCCTGCTGAGGCCCACTCCCAGAGCCCAGGGCAGACTGCTGCCCTGCTGCCTCTTCCAGGCAGGCCCCCAACAGGGAGAGACAGGGAGGACACCATAGGCCTCTTGGTGCACCGTGCTAACCATCTGGGAGTTACCTTGGGGCATGGCTGGTTTGGCTTTCTTTGCAGGCGCCACTTCATCAGCTCGGGATTCAGAAAAAGATGCTGTCCGGCTGGGTGCTGGAGTCTTGAGTGATGCAAGGAGAGAACAGAGGTTAAATGTCATAGGTAGTGGCTGAGGACAAGAGCCACTGGTCCTGAATGCCCCAAAGAAGTGAAGTAACAAGAATTACATACAGCATTGTTTTAAGACAGTCTCACTATGTATAGACCAGGCTAGCATGGAACCCACAGCAATTCTCCTGCCCCAGTACAGCTGTGCACTAAACCTGGCTCAATGGTGCTCTTCATAAACTGCACTTGGAAAGTACTATTCTAACAGTGCCAAAATGGGAATTGACTTTGTTCCATGTTACAGATGAGCCAACAGAGGCCCTAAGAGGCTAAGGCACCTGTTAAAGTGCCGCTCTCTTCAAGGACAGTGAGGATTTGAACTCAGGTTTGATTTAAAACCCTTTAGTCTTTCCATTACTTTACCTTGACTGGAGCATTCACCATATACCAACATCCCCAGTGTCCTTCTAGCCCCCTAAATGCTAGAAGAGGAACAGTGTGTCCTGTGTAGAGCAGTGTGGGATGGAGGCAAGGTGGCCCCTTCCTTTAAGGTGGGAGGAGAGCTAGCACCTACCGACGTGCTCCCACTGGCATTAAGGAGGAAGTTGGCAGTGTGAGCTGCTGTGGGTGGCTGGTTGGGGATGGGCCGGTGGCCCAGGGCCATGCCCACAATGGCCGTCATGTGAGTTTCTGTGCCAAAGACATGGATGGGGATTCCAGTGGTCTTCCCTGTGAGAGAAGGAAAAGGCTCATGATTCAAGATCTGGAGTAAGTGCCTAGTCCACAGGACTCTACAGAGGCCCCTTGACAGTCTTGCTCAATGCCTGGCACTGTAAGGGCAAGACAGACTATCCAGACAAATCAGCTGTCCAAAATTTCACCACCAAACCAGTCTTTGGAAAGATCACCTGTTGACAAGGAGAGGAAGCAGCAGCACCACTGGCAGCCAGGTGTCTGAAGTGGATGAGCATGCACCTCTGATCACCTAGGTCCTGGCTCTCCACACTCCTCCACTCTTCAGCCGTGCCTGCCACCATGCCTGCCTTGCTGGTCTGGTCTCTGTTTCTAAATACCCTTAGCTGGCTCCCCGGAGGCACTGGCCTTGCTTCTCCTACACAGAGCTGGCACCCTCACCTGCTGCTCCCCATCACTGAGCTCAACACAAGTACCAGCTGCTAACCTCCCTAGCCGTGGGGGCAACCCCTCCCCACGACCTGCCTCCCAAATCTCCTTCACATTTTGTTCTTTGAAATAGTCTTACTATGTGGCTCTGCTGGCCTGGAACTTGTATGTAGACCAGGCTGGCCTCAACTCAGAGATCTGCCTACCTCTGCCTCCTGAGTTCTGGGATTAAAGGTGTGCGCCACCATACCAGGCATTTTCTTCACTTTAGATGAACAGATGGAAACAAGCACTTGGTACCACTTTAGGTGATTGGTGGGAGTGGGGAGTTTGCCATGGATACTGAATTTTGGAAAATGCAAGATGGAAAGGTCTGGCCTTTTCCAATTAGACATCAAGCCCATTGACAAGAATGTCTTCTAGCCGGGTGGTGGTGTTACACGCCTTTAATCCCAGCACTTGGGAGGCAGAGGCAGGCAGATCTCTGTGAGTTCCAGGCCAACCTGGTCTACAGAGAGAGATTCAGGACAGGCACCAAAACTACACAGAGAAACCCTGTCTTGAAAAAAAAAAAAAGAGAGAGAGAGAATGTCTTCTATTTGTCACTTTCTGGAACTTCACATGAAGAGAACTGCTTTTCTAAAATGCTTCCACAATCTCCTAGGTGGCCTGCTTCTGTTCTGGCCACTGTCTACCTTCTCTTTTCCCAGGAGCCAATCACTCTGTCACACCGAAGTCAAACCATGCTGCTCCTCTGCTCAAATGCAGTATGGACTCCCAAGTCGGGGTCACAGCCATGTCTGTACAGTCCCACCTCCTCCCTCTTGACCCCAGTCTACATCCCTCCCTCCCTCTGGTCTCATCACACACACACACTCACTCCCTCCGTCCATGTGTCTCTGTCTCTCTCCATCGTAGAGCCTTGGAGGATGTCCTTTCCTCTGCAGAGATCATCCCTAAGCTGCACTCCCCTGCTCTGGGTCTTTACTACAATGTTTCCTTTCTAGTCACCTGTCCCCTTTAATTACTTCATGGCATTTAGCAGGACCTGACATTAGTCAAGCTAAAGCTCTAGTGTCCAGCACACTACTAGACACACAGCAGACATTCTGCATTTGTTAGATGTAGAGCCCAGTCATTCTCAATTTGCAGACCTCCACCAGGGCGTGGCAGAGGAGGGAAGACTTCCAAGAGCCTTTTCCAGGACAGTCAAGGAGACAAGCCACGGACTTTCCAGACAGAAGGGAGAGGATGCTAAATGCTGGAGAGATGGCTCAGCAGTTAAGAGCACTTGTTGCTCTTACAGAGGACCCGGGTTCAATTCCCAGCACCCACAGGGTGGCTCACACCATCTTTAACGGCAGTTGCTGAGGATCCTATGCCCTTTTGGTATCTATGGGGACCAGGCACTACATACAGTACACATATATACATGCAGGCAAAACACTCATACATATAAAATAATCTTTAAAAAACAAAACAAAACAAAATGGTGGAGGGGGGTGCGGGGGGGAGAGGGGGGAGTGATGGTGTAACTGGTGATGAACATGATGAATAGCTTTAATTCCAGCACTCAGGAGAGAGATGAAGGCAGATCTCTGTGAGTTTGAGGCCAGCCTGGGCTACAGAGCGAGTTCCACAACAGCTTGGGCTACACAGCAAAACTCTGTCTTGAACAAAGGAGGAAACTGGATTCCCCATCTTACCAACTTCTCCCATCACTCGTAATCCCTCTTGATAGTTGGGGCCACCTCTTCGGACAAAGATTGTGACCTCATGCTCCTTCAGGGGACCCTGGTAATCTCGAATTGCTCTCACAATGCCCTAAAGAAAGCCAAAAGGATAACAGAGACAGATGATTAAAACACAGCAGCCACAAATCAATTTATAACCAGGATAAACAAATGTACAGGTGTACATGAAAAGGGCCACTTCTCACACAGCAGAGCAGGCCCTAGTGGTCAAGGGCTACAGAGGCTCATACACACAAGCTGAGTGAACTGCAAAACTGCAGGCCCAACGTGGGGCCACTCATGTTGAGGAATGACCATGGAGTAGCCAAGAGCCATACCCTTCAAGACTGGCACACTCAACTGCCAACAACAGTGCTTCCAGGTCTCTCCTGTTCTGGCTGCAGTCATTCTTACCCCTTACTGCAACCGGGGTGGGAGGCGGGGTCTATGTTGAGGGCCTATGCAAGGCTTCTCAGTTAGGAAGACATGGTCTTCCTTAATGTCAAAAGTCACCTAAGTGATTTAGGGAACAGCTCTTACAATGATATCCAACCGGTCTGGAAAATGAGGCTGTATTTCTCCAAACAGAATGCTGACTTGAAGTCTAGCTTCTATCACCAAAAGCATGTCACAGGATGTTCCACAATTCCTCTTGGATGCCTAACCATCCCCTCGACAAGGATACTATCTGCACTGCAGGACACTCCCAAGTTGAAGCTGCAGATGTAAACCTGCTTCAACGAATCAGGCCCAATTAGGAGACCCTGTTGAAGGCAGACCTGATGAGCCATGGTCCTTCACTTCTCTAGAGCTCAGACTTTCTTTTTTTTTTTTTTTTTTTTTTAATTTATTTATTTTCATTTTATGTGCATTGGTGTTTTGCCTACATATGTCTGTGTGAGAGCGTTGGGTTCCCTGGAACTGGAGTTACAGACAGTTGTGAGCTGCCATGTGGGTGCTGGGAATTGAACCCTGGTCCTCTGGAGGAGCAGTCAGTGCTCCTAACTGCTGAGCCATCTCTCCAGCCCCTGAGCTCAGACTTTCAAGGTGCACACTATTATTCTCAATACATAGATGGGATGACCACATGTGGCATGTTTCTGAAAAGCCGCAGTGAGCACCATGACATGAAATAATGAACAGCCCTCTAAGAGGCTAGCCTAAAAGGGTGACATCCTAGATATATTAGCTCTGTCATCTTTCTGGACTGGAGTCATGTTTTTTTAAAAAGCATGTTCCCAAGGTCCTGACTCATGGCCATGTACAGGGACACAGACCCAGAGAACTCTGGCTGGATGAGGTCATCAGAAGCTGTCCTCATCTCGACATTTTGGAGCACGGACTGGTGACTGAGACCCACACCTGCAGAGAACCCAGCGAATCAGTGCTGAGAATGAGGACAATCATGCCCAGCCTCGGAGAACTGGTTCTGAGAGGAGAGAGCAAGCCTTCAACTGCCCCCTCTGCTACAAAAAGTGCTAACTGCCGAGACACACAGCTTCGGATCTCCTGTCTAGACAGGGTTCAATCTCCGATACCAAAAAAGACACAGATAGACCCCAAGTCACAAGCCCTTAACCAGACTAAGGCAACACACAGGAACTTGCCTCAGTGTCAAATTTTGCTATTCCCAAGCCCATTTCCCCCAGAAACTGGAGTTACCACTGCTCACAGCTAGTTACCTTGAAGGTAGCAGCCACATTGGTGAAGTTTGCGATGCTGCCTCCAATGATGAGGATCTTGCCTAGGTTGGGAGTAAAAACAAAGTCAAAGTTAGAGAGAGAAAAGACTTGAGCTTGGCCCCATGAATTAATTCAACAGAGGACATTCTGGTCCTCTGGGCAAAGATGCCCTAAGCGGAAGGAGTGCAGGGAGCGAGCAGGACCGCCTCCCCAGACACCCACTCAGCTTCATCAGCTCAGCTCTCCACTACCCCGCTACCCAGTGCGCAAACCTGCAGTCTCTATCTTACTTCCGGCTGCTACCCACAAGTCCAGCTTGGTGTTGCTCTCTCTGGTGGGAATCTCACTTTTTTCCCTCTGTCTCTCAAGGGGAACTGGTATATAGAGCCCTAAACTGGGAAGGTGGGACAGGGACACTGGGAGTCACAAAGCCTGGGAAGCTGAAAGACATCACTAAACTGCAGCCTTGCCTCTTCCGGTGAATTTCACATGCTCTCCTTGCCTAACATGAGCACCTCTGACTGATGTTGCCAGTGTCAACCAGAAGTACGAAAAACAGAGACCCCTGAAATTCAATGCCTAGTCCCCAGTTGCAAAGGACAGGACGATGGCCTTAGTGATTCCTAGCACATATCTGTTCCACACACTGTGCCACCCAGAAGGTGTGTGTACACCCCCATGCACTCATGCAGGTGCCTCACCATCTGGGTGCTTCTCTCGAGTCATAAGTGAGAGGATGGTCTTGGCATAATCATAGGTCTGTTGTTCACTGGGAGCACCAGAGTACTCCCCGTAATTCGCCAGCTCATTGACACCTCCAAGATCACAGATGGTATCACTGCCAGAGAGACACAGAACTCAGCGCTTGCTCAGGGCAGAGGAGTCAAACCTATACAGAGCTGTCCATCATTCCCACAATTATGGAAGTCAGCCTGCAGAACTGGCCTCCCCGACTTATAACCTTCAACCCCCATGCAAGCCTCACTTGAAGGTCAATGTGCCATGAGACTCTCCCAGGCAGAGCACTTTGCCAACCTCAGGGCACCAAGGTTTTGGGCAGACAGCATGAATAAAATGAACAATAATAAGCAGCTGCCTGACATGGCCCAAAGATACAAGAACTAGCACATTGCAAGAGTCCTCAAGGAGCAAACAGCTCTAGCCAGAGCAGCAGGAGGGCTGTGGCAGATCATACATTTGCCGTTCCCAAGAAAAAACAACTGCCAGTTGTTCGAAAGGGAGTAAAACGTGGTCCCAATATTTCTATAAAGCGACAAAGTGCAAATGTTTATCTAGGCACTGAAACGCCCAAGGAGAGCAGAGTGAGGTGTTCTCAGGGGTGACCCTGTGAGGAAGGAGTGAGCAGCTTTTACTTTCCAGTGCACCTTTTTGTTGTTGTTACTTTTCTATGAGGCACACATCATCAATTACAAGAACTAAAACCATAAAATGAAATCATTCTCAATTAAATAAGGTTGCAGAAGACACCGTGTGCAGGGCAGGTGGCCCAGAGCCGCTTGAAATTCCCAAGGGTGATACTGCTTCCATCTGCTCAGGGAGCTCACGGACCACCGGCCGGTGAAAAACTAGGGGCTCCAGGCAATCCACGGATGGGCACTGGGTGGGTGGACCTGGCGGGCACCCCTCCTTGTCACCTGTACACGACCGAGGCGCCACCCCCAGCAACCATGGTCCAGATCCGCCCCTTGGGGTTCAGCAAGGTCAGCTTCAAGCTTGCCCCGCTTTTGGCATCCAGGTCTGCAATGTAGGCCTCCTGGGGGACAGACAACCACAGGTGGCCTTTTGAGTACACCTTTCACAGCTCCCAAATCCAAAGACCACAGCTCGCTATCTGAAGGCACATTGAAGAGTTGTCAATCACTAGAGTGGGGCAGGGAATGGGGAACTGCAAGGTCCCGGGCCTGGGACAGAATCTTCATTGACAGTATCTGACAATATCTTTAAAATTGAACTAAAACCACCTCCATCTGGGAAATAAATTTCTCAGCTCCATCCCCTGACTTCAAGTCCAGACCCCACCGTGTCCTGCTGCTTCTCACTCTCCACACCAGCTCCTACCCTCAGCTCATCCCACATCCTCGTCCACTCCCTAGCCCTCCCTCTTCCTCCCTCCAGCCTGGCTGGGTGACTTCACAGAAGGCCTGATCCTGCTGGGAGGACTACTCAAAGGATGGGGTGGGGAGCAGCAATTAAAATTCTCAGCCAGTGGCCAAGAGAAGAACCTTCCCGTCGTCGGGGTTGGGAGAGCCACTTTTGGAATGATCAAGAAGCAACAAATCAAGAGAAGAGCCCGAGAGGCTGATTGAGAGTGATGTCTAAAAGGATTTCTGGCCAGGATTCAGAGGCTTGGCTGAGTCCCATTCCGACCCCCAACCTCACTGGGATTTTAAGAAAATTAAATGGTTCTCTATTTTTCTTTTCCTGCCAAATACAAAGCCAAGATGGGGACCAAATGATTGTCTAGGATTAGTCATGCTGTCTCCTAGGCCCATCACCCTCCATCTCCTCCCCAGACCGGCCTTACCTCTGGATATGCCTCGCGGCCAAATGGGGGAGGGAACTCTATATCACCCCATTTCACTTTGCAGATGTAGTCAGCCGTGGCATCCACCTTGGCTGCCAAGTCAAGGATGTAGACACCATCTTTGGTCACCACTAGGAGAAAAGTCAAAGTAGTCACACACCAACTTTAAGGTGAGGCAACCATCAGCCTCTTGAACCATCCCTTCAGACTTCACCAGGTGCAGCCCACATGCTCTCACACATGCCTAATAACCTTACATCGGAATGGCCCTTGTGAAGACTCTCAGAACATGAACATTCCTGATTCACTGACCTTCAGGTAACAGGTCAAAGGAGACCTGTTAGCTGCCATAGCAAGTTTTTGACATCTTCCTAAAACGCCATTCTCCTGCTCCAAGTATTGAAGCACTGGCCTACCCAGAGCCCTGCCATTAAGCAAAACAAAACAAACAAAACCTGTTTTCTAGAGTTGGCAGAACATGAGAGAGGCCCTAGGTTCAATCCCTTACACCAAATAATATATTAAGAAATAAAGGGTTGGTGAGAAGGATCAGTGGGTCGGCAGTTAAGAGAGCTTGCTGCTCTTCTAGAGGACATGAGTTCAAGTCCAAGAATCCACGTGGGGCAGCTCACAAGTGCTCGTAACTTCAGCCACCAGACACACTCTTTCTGGTCACCAAAGGCACACATGGCAAAGACACACATACATATACACAAATAAAAATTTTTTAATGTTTAAAATAAATTTAAATAAATAATAAAAACTGTCGAAGAAGGTATGAGAGCACAGGAGAAACATTCAAGGTCATCCTCAGCTATATAGTGAGTTTGAAGCTAGTGTGGACTAGACTAGACCCTACTTCAAAACAACGACAAAAGACCCACCATTCAAAACAACAAAAAAAAACTCTGTTGGTCTAGGTCTTAGGTTCACACTATGTACCACCGCTGCTCCCACACCCCCACACACTCCAGGCACCACTGTCAGACACCCTAGGGGTGTATATCTGGGGCTGCTGTGGTCCAGCTAGGGATGTCTCAGTGTTTGGTGCAAAGTACCCCGGAGTGCTCTGGGCCCCAGGCCAGCATATTCAGCTGCAATGCCTCACTAAGCATCCATATTTCTTCTCAGGCCATTTAGCTAATTAAGTTAGCACACGGCCATCTGGCCCGCTAGAGGGGCTGCATCCTCAGCTGGAATCTGGTCATTTCCCTCTTCTTGGACTCTGCCCCGAGAGGCCCAGCCAGAGTCTGCCAGGCTATCTGCCTCCTTCACAGCTGGAGAGCCTGTAGCCAGCTCCTCTTGGTGTCAGGGGTAGTAAATGATTGACCAACTCCCTGAGAGGGAGGGATAGTGAGATCCTCCATATGGGGAGGATCAGGCCAGAGCCTGGGAAGCCTAACCTGCAGGGAGGAACAACAACCTAACAGAGACCAAAGCCAGGACTTCCCCGGAGCAGGCCAAATTAAGGCCAAAGAAAGAAGTTGGAGTTGGTTAAGACGAATAAATTACAGTCTGGGTGCTCAGAAACAGGAGGTGGCACTGGAGACCACTCCTTATGGGGACGCCCTGGATACCCACAGAAGCTTTGTACTGTGGTACGAGAGCCCAGGGTCTCTGAGTGCCAAAGCCAGGGTTACTGTAGACAAGGGGGCCCATCACCATTCCACCCCAGCAAACAAAGCTTTTTACCAAGAGGGTTGATCTCAAGGTAGGTAAAGTACAGATCCTCGTAGAAATTGAACAGGCCAGAGATGAAGCTGGCCAGGATTCTAGAAGGGAGAGGGAAAGAGGACCAGTTAGTCCCCCAGTGCAGGACTCCGTTCCCACCCCCTTCCCTACAGCAACCTCACTGTCACTGACAGCCCAGCCCCACTTCTCCACTGCTGACCCTTCGGCCTCCGCTGGCCTCTGCCAGCCCTGCTCCCTTGGATGTCACTCGTCAAACACTGAGGCGGAAAGAAGCTGTCAGGCTCAGAGCTGGAGGAAGCGCCAGACAGACAGGGGCAAGGAGGTGAGGGACGAGGCTGGCATACTGCAGACTGATTCCAAGCCAGCACCCTCCCCGAACACATGGCTCCCTTCCTCAGGACACAGCCATACCCACCACCTGCTCCCAAGCAGGGAGGTTCACTCTACTTTCTCTCTCCTGTACCCAGAGTTCGGGGCATTAGTCTCCTGTGTCATACTGGACTTTTCACCCCCAGTCATGGCCACACCATCCCTTCTCAGAACTCAACTCTTTCTTGTCCTCGGGGGCATGGACCAACAGGTGTCTCTTAATGTCCTCAGTGTTCAGCTTCTCATCCACTCCCACAAGCAGCTTCTGGGCTTTGGCGTCCACGTCGCCCACATCCACACCCCCTTCGTGGTGGAACAGGACGTAGTCTCCTTCCCGAGTAGCATAGATGCACACATAGAACTCCTCCGCCTTGCGAGGAGAGACAGCATGAAGGTGGCTCAATGGCAGGGTCAGGAGGCCTCACCCCAGCAGTGGGGTCTAAACCCTGACACGAAGTCGTCCCCCCCTTCTGCTAAGGGACAGGGAAAGACAGGCTAAGTCAGAGTGGTACATCTTGAAGAGCTTCTGCCTCCAGGTCCTCCTCATCCCAACACTAGGACGTCCCCTCTGTTACCTGCTCTCGCTCCATTTTGCTGCAAACTAAGCCCTTCCTTCATCCTGGATTCCTTACTCATGACTTCCTCCAGGCCTCTGCCCGGAGCTCTGGAGACCCTGGTCCCCTTGGCTGTCCCCTGGGCACCTCACTCTCCTTTCGTCGTTTCAGAAGGACAGTCACAAAGCTGAGGGGGAGAAGAGACAGCTTGGCCCTGCCTCACATACCTGACTGTGGGGGACGAAAGGTTCGATCAGAAAGTTCTTGAGGAAGCCTCTGGCTTTGCCGACCTATGGGGAAATTGAAGGAGATGCAGCTTAGATGCAAGGTGTGTTCTTCACAAAGGTAAGTCCCAAGCACTACCACTACATGTGGCAGAGAGATTTCTCCAGAAGTCAGGACAATGGGGTCACAGACGAATGAATGTAAGAAGCTCTCGGGAGATTCCCCCTTTATATTTTCACTTGTACTTACATTTGGGGAGGGGGGCAGGGATGTGTGCATGCCATGTCAAGCATGCAGAGATCTGTGGATATTTCAGATCTCCCTCTACCATGTGGATCCCAAGAATCAAACACAGGTCATCAATCAGGCCTGGCGACAAGCCTTACCCACTGATCCATCTCACTGGCTCAGGCAGTCGAGCAGAGAGATGGGAACTTGGGTATGGTCGTGAGGGCACAAATTTTTGCCCTGAGGTAGACACAGTGACCCAGCCTAAGGACATGAGTCCAGGCCTGAGGGGCAGGAGAGAGGAGATCCAGGGGCTGATTAGGGAAAACTTTCCCTCCTGTGTTTCCTGGCTGAAGAAAACAGGCCTGCAGAGCTAATCAACTTGAGTGGGTCCCTGCGGCGGCGGCAGAAGCGAGACAGCCCTCATCCCCTGAACCCCCCGCCTGCCCGCCTGTGCATCACTGCTGAGTCAGGAACCAGACAGTGATCCATCAGAGGTAATGAGCCGCTCCAGCCAGGTCCGACACTGCTGCCAGCTCAGATGTCCATGACATCTCCCTCTCATCAGCCTGCTAGGAACGGAGCATGATGTGCTCCCTGGGGACACTGTTCAGTACCCAGCCCCCCCCCCACACACACTCTCCACAGGGGCCTGGAAACTCAAAGGTCAGCTCCCTGGACTGCTGGACCCATGAGCAGCTTCAAAGATCCGGAGAGTAGGTAACCAACAGTGAGAGCTACTGTGAGGAAGCCCAGCATGGAGGAAGGTGTCTCTGATGCCACCTCCCTGGGGTAGCCAAAGAAAGGACACCTCATCCCTGACCTGTGCCTATCCCAAGGGACACCAGTCTACAGAATATTGTGCCAAGCAGATTCAGACACACATCCTTCCCAGGCTAAGCCAAGCTTCAGACCGCTCCCCCATGCCTCTCCCTTGGAGCCTGAGGAGAAGACAGTTGTATCACTGGCATGGCTTAGCTTCCTCAGCCACATTTCATTCCAGCTCTCATCCTCATGGCTGACAGTAATCCCTGAGCTGGGAGAAGTGAACTTCCTCCTCAGCATTAATAACTGTCTTCATCCACGGTTCTCCACCCAGCATATCGCTCCTGCCTAGTAACTCTGCAGCCCCCCTTTTCGCCCCGTTTTAACCCTCCCTCTTTGTAATCGTGTCATCCCAGACTCCCACAATTTGATTGGAAACTGGAGAGCAAGCAGTTCCCAGAATGAGCCTGAGTCCTTCCTCCACGCTGGTGGTCACAGTAGCTGGCTCCCTAACTGTTCTGGGGTTACAATATGTTATCTGAAGCAGTATCAATGGCTTGATTTCCTGAAGAGGGAGCTGGGAATGACCACCACGACTCCATCCTTCTCCATTGCTCTGTGACTGGCTGGGCTGTGAGCCACAGATTGGTGGAGCTGGAGGTTACCGTGTCCTTCGTCACCACACTGATCCCCTCCACCCAGACTCACTGTGGCCTCATGTCCCAGTCGGGGTTTTAGCCAGGATTTGACTCCATCCAGAGTGAGGTTGACCCCGACTAGGCCAAGCTTTCCTCGACGTTTGATCAGCTGGTCTGGCTTGACTACCAGGCTCTGGAATGAAGAGGGTTGGAACTTAGAGTGAGGAAGGAAGAGGTAGTATAGGCAGTGAAGCTGTATGGCTTTTCATGCCCCTGCCGCCAACGTACTCATCCATCAGGACTACGTTCCTGTTCTGGAGCTTTTCCTCACCTACCCAGGCAAGTCTTTTGACCACCAGGAGACAGCCAGGATGAGCCCGGCACAGAGTAGATGCTCAGTGAGCACCTGCTCACTGAGTGATCTCCTGCTTTCTCCATGTGAGGTACTAGCTGCTTCATTCAACCACATTTAGAACACGGACCAGCCTCATGTTCTAAAAGACACAGGACAGATCCTTAGGGTGACAAAGGACCTTTGCAAACAATCTGACCAACCCTATCCCAATGTTTAAACCCTAAGCACAACAGGCCAAGCAATCAGTCCCTAGCTCCAGGACCGGGAAATCCACTACCTTCCCAACTGCTTCAGAAAGGGGAAAACAGAACAGCAAAAGGCCTTGTCTAGGCCTGCCAGAAAAGCCTAAGGGCTTCCCAAAGCCAGCCAAATATGGCTACGGCAGTCCAGGCTGATCCTCTCCATGGTCAGGCATCAGCCATTGACACAAAGTATGAGGTCCCACTTCTTTATTTATTTTTATGTGTATGAGTGCTTTGCCTGTATGTATGCAGAAGAGGACATCAGATCACCTGGAACTGGAGTTACAGATAGTTCTGAGCTGCCATGTGGATGCTGGGAACCAAACCCAGGTCCTCCACAAGAAGAGCCCTGGATCTTAATCGCTGAGCCATCCATCTCTCTAGCCTCAAGGTCCTACTTCTTTTTTTGTTGGTTTGCTTTTTGTTTTTTCGAGACAGGGTTTCTCTGTGTAACAGCTCTCTGGCTGTCCCAGACTTGCTCTGTAGACCAGGCTGAGCTTCCACTCAGAGATCTGCCTGCCTCTGCCTCCCAAGTGCTGGGATTAAAGGCCTGCGCCACCACTGCCCAGCTAAGGTCGCACTTTTTTTTTTTTAATTTATTTATTATGTATACAGCATGTATGACTGCAGGCCAGAACAGGGCATCAGATCTCGTTACAGAATGTTGTGAGCCACCATGTGGTTGCTGGGAATTGAACTCAGGAAGGTCATACTTCTTAATTGTCCTGAGATGCTCCACTTTGGGGAAGTAAGGTATACACTTTTTTTTTTTTTTAAACTGAGCATCTATCAACTGCTACACTACACACTAAATGCTTCCTGGATATTCTTGCTAATCCTTATAGCTCATAGTGTTATCCCTATTTGACAGATGGGGAGCCTCACTCAAGAGAAATGAAATGGTTTGCCCCAGGCCACATGGTTCATAAACAGAGAAGTGCGATTTAGATACCAGTCTGTCTGGTTCCAAGTCCATATGAAGGGCCCATAGCAAAATCAAGACCCTGCTCAGCCAGCTGCAGACACACAGGCAAATCTGCAATCATGTAACTCCTTGGGACAACTCTAACAAATCAAATGCTTTCTCCTCCTCGGAGCCTAGGTTGGAAAGAAGGGCCTAGGATGCAGGCAAAACTCACCTGGCTGAGCAGCCAGGGGTGGTCCTGCAGCAGACGTGCCCAGTCTGTGTCAGGGGTAACCCGGGCATACTTGAACCGGTTCTGGATGGCTGAGGTGGTACAGATGTACTTGTAAAGGAGTTCTTTGCCGGTCTGCTCTGAAATTGCCTTGGCTGACATGACTGCAGAGGGACCTGGTTTACCTGTGAGTATAGGAGGAACTGGTCAGTTGGGACAGGAAGGTCGGTGCACTATCTTCCCCAGCAGACTGGATCTATTCCCAGCTGCCCCCAAACAATAAAACTAGATCTTGGCTTTTCCCAAAAGAAAGAAAAAGGGCTGCCTTAGCAGGAGGGGATGGAAGATAAAACAAAGTAGCTTCATCAGCAGAGACACAGATCTAGACCTAGAGCTGAAGAAATTATAGAAAATTAGGAAGGCGGCACCAGATGTGGAAGTTAGTGTATTCCCACAATCCTATCACCTGGGAGGTAGTAAGTAAGCGAAGGATCAGAAGTTCAAGGCTAGCCTGGGTCATATGAAATAGTGTCTCAAAAAGAGAAAGGGAGAGAAGGAGAGGAGAGAAAAGAGAGGGAGAGAGGGCGGGGTGGAGGGAGGGAGGAAGGGAGGCAGGGGAACAGAAAAAAATGTGCAATTCCTCTGGAACTCTTAGCTTGACCTTAACCTTGTCTCTACTCCCTTTGGGCAAACTAGCTGGCCACAACCACATTCAGCCCTGAGCAAAGGCAGATCAAAGGGGAAGCCAGGAACACCAAGGGTTTGATCCAAATGTGAATGCTGCTCTCTGAGGTGGGCACACACACACTGAACTACTCTTTATGTCCTCTGACTTGTAAAGAACATCGCTGGAATTGCACAGGCTGGCCTTATTTTCTCCCCAGGTTTCATCCCCCTTCCCAGCATCACACACACACACACACACACACACACACACACACACACACACACACACACACGCCCAACAGACTACAGGCCCTGGTGGGGTGGGAGGAAGGAGAACGTTACCTCAAAGCTCTTTTCTCCTAGGACACTAGATTCCCACCTCAAAGTACATACACAACAGTCACAGGGCAGGGAACTGTGACCTACAGATCATCCCACCCACCCCACTGAGTCAGCTTAGCAGTTAACTTTGAGCAAAACTCACTAAGCAAAACAGAGGCCTCTCTGGGGACCACCCTGTACTAGTCATTCCTTAACTGAGCCAGAACTTGGAAGAAGGCAGAAGCTATCTTCGGTGACGTGACATGTGTGGAGAAACTCATCTTAGGGGCTAGGAGCACAGCTCAGGGGCAGAGTGCTTGCCTCCCATGTGTAAGACGCTAGGGTTTGGTCCCCAGCACTGCAAGAAATAACTCATCTCATGTGAGCACATACATCAAGTTCACTCAGACTCAGAATCCCATTTCTCAGATGAGGAATCAAAGAGGGAGGGGTTGAACTTGTCCAAGAAACCTGACTCACCAGCAGGACTTGAGCCCTAACACTCTACACCCTGAGTCTCCAGAAACAGTCACTGCAGCCTCACGGAGAGACATTTCTCCCAAGACGGCCCCCCTTCAATGTGGGAGAGTCTACGATGAGGATTCGCTCATCCTTCCTGTCTACTACCTTGCCAGACACACCCACTCTCCCCCAGAGCAGCTTGTGGAGAACAGTGAGAAGAGATGGAGAAAGGAAACCCAGTCATGCATGCCAAGTGCCTGGCTGGAGGAAGACAGCCTGCCCGTCTCTCCCAGAGGGCCAGAATGGAAGCGCTGGATTTGCTGGGGAGAGAAAAGTCAAGTAAGTACACACAAGGAGGGTGAGTTAAGGAGCTGGCTGACACATCCAGGAAAGTTAGTCTCCTTTCCTAGCCCAGGGAAGGCATGTGACACAGGGTGACACGGAACCCCCCCTGCCAACAGGCCATGCAAGAGAGGCTTCAGGTGCTAATCAGGGCCAGGCTGCCTCCCTCTGTCTCTATCTCACCACATGGGCATATCAGCTTGAGACCTGGCCCCAAGTGGGTAACTAGAATGGGGCTCAGAGACCTTCCCAGTGCGGTGCTTCTCCTGGGGTGGCTTGCAACTCCTTCTCAATGTGTCTCTGAAGGAGACGCCCCAACTAGCCCCGCTGCCCCCGAGTCCTCCACCCCCACCCACTCCAGTACCATTTCCCAACCTTCTCGACTCAGACCAGAAAAACTGGTCCTGAAATCGAATGGACACACCCCTACCCCCCTCCCAAACAGAGTGCAGCCCAGGGCACATTAAGCAGCAAGAGGAGGGGGTGGTACTGACCGGCTTTCCGCCATTGGTACCCCTTCAACAAACAGAACCCCAGGCTCCAGGAGAGGAAGCCCCTCCCGCCAAGCCTACCCAGAAGTCTGACACCTGAGAGAAGCCTGACAGTGGTCCCCAGAATTTACTACCGCCCCCCAGAAGAGACCCAAGACCCAACCAAGGGAAAGAGGAGGGAGAAAAGAGCAACCTTAGGCAACTGAAGGAAACCACTGGTCTCAGATCTGAGTCCACCTCCAGGAGACCAGGGGTGGGTGGGGTCAGGACAAAATAACAGGGAGATGAGAAAGGGAAAGGTTTGCCAGTTTACCAAAATAAGATGTGCCACCAGAGCACTGTGGCTCAGCTGGGGAGGCTGAGACAAAGAACTCATAGAATAAGTGGAGGAAGGGTCTGGCTCCTCACCAGTGCTGCTCACACACCCAGGGAGGCCTCCTCAGTGGAGATCCATCGAAATTCCAATTGTTGGTTCGCTGCTCTTTAGAGCAATGGATCTGTGAGGTTTCCTATGATTTCCAGAATCTGAAAACCCTCTGGGAAGTATGCATGTACTCAAACGCGGGACAAAGTATATTCCGATCTCAGACTAGAGGTTCCCCCCCACACAACACCCCACCCCCACCCGAAAGTCTTAAGCTGCCTTTTCCAGCAGCTGATGACGCTGTGATGGACGGTTTCACAGCAGAGCTGAGCCCCCAGAAACTGTTACCTGGTTAACAATATCTGCAAACTCTTCAGGAGAAACCATACCCCTACACGGATATATGTAAACACACACATACTCAAATTCTCTCTCCCCCGCTCCCCAAGGAAGGGGCCTTTTGAGTTGAATGGGTTATTTTCTGCAGTGAGTGACCCAGGATTGAATACACTCACATTGGTCCCTGGAGCAGAAGCAACCCACAGGGAAGGGTGAATGAATGAAGCCTGTTCTCCAGGAAGGCTCCTCTGGGACGCCGCGGCAGAAAGGAACTACTGAGGATGCTGCTTAAGGTCGACAAAACACTCTCACTTTAAGGGCTTGGGGGATGGGGTGGGATGACGACCCTATTTATTGCAAAGGAACGGGGCAGAATTCCCTGCTACAGTAGACACAGTGTCTGAACGGAGATGAAAACCAGCAGCTATTCTGTCTTCAAGGCCTCCCTTTACCGTTCCCTCAGGGTGTTTAAGAAGCTTTCTAAGAGGTGGAAATGATCCTTCGGGGCAGTTATCTCTCAACATTAAAGAAACCCGAGAAACTGAACAGGATGAGATACTGAGCAAAGTTAAAGGCAGGACAGACAGGCTGGGCTGGCAGGCGAAAGTGCCCTAATGCTGATCTTCTTACAGCCCTTTCCAAAATCTTGCCAGGAGGAACCCCCACATGGTGTAACTTCAAGGCTGGAGAAAGCACCAGGCTCTGGGCACCGGACGGACCTCTGCCAGGCCTGACATGGGGAGAGGGGAGCATCCTCTTTTGCACACGCGCGCGGGCGCACGCACACATATACCTCAGGAGCTTGTTCGTCCAGACTCCTGGGCACTCCGACCATCTGTTGTCTGGGGGCTGGACCCGAGGGGGAGCTCCTAAGCAGGGAGAGCCCTTCAGGGGCCGCCGCTCTGGAGCCAAGTCCTCGCGGCGAGGCCTCAGGCACCCTGGGGTAGCACAGCCCGCGTGGCCAGGGCCCGCTCCCTCCACTTCGACACAGAGCTTTATGGATTCACCCCAGAACTAACAGGACGGGCCTGCCTTGAGTCCGGCTCGTGAGCGGCCACCGCCTTCTCTACTTCCCGCCCCGGTATCCGGTAGGGAACCCGAATGGGGCCCAAAAAAGTGTCCCCCAAAAGCCCGGGGAGACTCGAGAGCTGGCCTTGGGTGGAGCTGAGGAGAGGCAGGACGCGTAAAACAATCTGGAGGAAGGGAGGTCGGCGGCGGCAATGTGCAAACTCCCAGGAACTAGAAAAGGGTTGGGAGGGTGTAGACACGCGGCTCGAGGCCGAGGCAAAGACTACCACATCGCTGAGACCCGCACAAAAGTTGCAAGCAGGTGCAGGGAGCGCGCGGGAGAGCCCAGCCTGCGAGCCGGGAGGTGGTTCCGGGTTGGGGGAGGAAAGCAGGAAGCTTCGAGGGGACTGGGGGTCGCGCCCGCGCACACGGCTGCGGCACTCACCTCTTCGAGAAAGCCCGAGTGCGGCTCTCTGTCAGCAAGCTCCAGGTCACCCCAACTCCTTGAATCGCTCCAGCCGCCCGCAGCTGCCCGGGATCCGGCTTTTGTCCCCGGCCCAAGCGGGCTCCTCCCCGCCCCCCATCAGCTCACAGGCCGAGCGGCCCGGCGATTGGGCACACGCGTTCCCTAGCCTGAGCTCTAAGCTCCTCCCCATTCGCTGCAGCGGTGGCCCCGCCCTCAGGCCTGTCTCGGGGCTGATGGGACTTGTAGTCCTGGAAGTCGGCGGGGCGGAGGCGGGGCCGTGGGCGGGGCCTCGGATGGGGAGATGGGCAGGGCGGCTCTAGGAGGAGAAGCTACGAGGCAGGGGGCTGTGGCCTGATCGCTTCAGGGGCTGGGCCGGCCAGCCACCGGGTGGAGTAGCTGAGGGAGGGGGTTGTTGGCTCAAATGGCTGTAGCACTTCTTGCAGGACCTGGCGTCCCCTTCCTCCCTCCCATGGGAGCAACTGACGTTCTTACCCTAGGCGCTTGTAAGCCGCCACACCAACCCTGCTTTTGAAATCGATGCCTGCTTTCCTTTCACACGTGGCACCTCTCCACTCCTGGAACCCACCCTATGGAATATACATAGGGCGAGACTACACAGCCACGCTGCACAATCAGACAGCCCGACCTAGGATAGGTTGGGGGAAGGGGTGAAGAAGAGGCTCCAGTCCCAACGCGCGTCGGTTCCTCTCACCTGCTCACCTGAGCGCGGATCTGGGAGGAGCTGATCACTTATCTGAGATTCTAACCTAGGACTGGGGCTATCCCTGCCCAACCTCTTGCTCCCTCCTCCAATGTCAAACTAAGACACTGGAAGTAATGAACAGCCTCCTCCTCCTCTTTCTGTTACTCGTGAGATAGAACATACTTTTCCTAAGCCCAAACTGGAGCGCCCAGCTTAGGAGGTGCCCGCGAACTTGTGGGGCAGAATATGTGAAAGCAGAAAGCCCTAGAAATCAAGACTTCAACTCACTGCTTCCCTGGAGTGGAAGCCTCCCTTGTACCTTAGTCCCAGTAGGTCTCTCCAGCCTTCCCCGAACTAACAACTGTCCAGCTCTAGGAAGGAGGCCAGAACTATCCTCTAATCAGCTCAGGTGATGCATCAGCCCAGGGTGCGGGGAATCAGCATGGCTGTGCCCCTGGCAAAAACACCATCAACCCTGGATCAAACGCTCCCTGCAACATTGTTGCAACACTCCCCTAAGCAAACACTTTCCCAAGCCCCCCCACCCCCACCCCCAAGCCCAGTCCCTTTTCAGCCAGCAGTTGGGTAGCTGAACTTGCTTTGCCCATGCTTGAGCAGCATGTACTCCCTGATGATGTCATTTTCTGGTCTCTTCCCTCATACCCATCATTTAAAAAGAGCTGCTGATCTGCTGTCGTGCCCTCCTGAAGTTTAGGGAGAGGCCTAGAGTGTCTTCCAGGAATCTATACAAACCTCTGTGAAAAATCACTTCTCTCTAAGTAAAGAAAATATCCTCTCTGAAGTGACTCAAATTCAGGCCCTGGAAGACAGCAATTCAGAGTTTTTTGTTCTTTTTTTTTAAGATTTATTTATTATGTATACATTGTTCTGACTGCACGCCCAAAGAGGGCTCCAGATCTCATTACAGATGGTTGTGAGCCACCATGTGGCTGCTGAGAATTGAACTCAGGACCTCTGGAAGATCATCTCATGCTCTTAACCTCTGAGCCATCTCTTCAGCCCATAATTCAGAGCTTTTATAGTCGTTTGTTTCTTTTTGAAACAGGATAACCTGTAGCCCAGGCTGTCCTTAAACTCACTGTATAATAGAGGACAACCTTGAACTCTTATCCTCCTGCCTCAGCTTCCCAAATGCTGAAATTACAGATGTGGACTACTGGGACCAGCCAATTCAGAGTCTTCACAGGCTACCTGGAAGACTAGTTAATATAAATCACTCCTGGTTGATCCCAGCACAGATGGCTCAGCGGCTTAAAGACTTGCTATGCGAGGAGGCCATGAGGGGCAATCCCAAACCCACATAAAGGCAGATAAAGAAAAAGGACTCCACAAAATTGCCCTCTGACTGCCACACACATACATGCAACACCTGTGCCCCCTACATAGACACAATAACTTTTTTATAGGCAGGTAGATCTCTATGAGTTTGAGACAGCCTGGTCTACATAATGAGTTCTGAGACCAGCCAGGGTTACATAGTGAGACCATGGTTTTGTTTTTGTTTTGTTTTGTATTTCAAGACAGGGCTTCTCTATGTAATCCTGGTTGTCCTGGAACTTGCTTTGTAGACCAGTCTGGCCTCAAACTCACAAAGATCCTCCTGCCTCTGCCTCCCAAGTGCTTGGATTAAAGGTGTACACCACCATGCCTAGCTCATGAGACTATGTTTAAAAAAAAAAAAAACCACCTGTGACACAATTATCCCTTTAGTTAGGAAAAATAACCTTCTGTCACGATGTGGTAAGGCAGTGGTTTGCAACCTTCCCAATGCTGTGACCCTTTAATACACTTCCTCATGTTGTGGTGACCCCTGACCATTTTTGTTGGTACTTCATAACTGTAATTTTGCTACTGTTATAAATCATAATGTAAATATTTGATATTCAGGACATCTGATATGGGGACCCCTGTAAAAGAGTCATTCGATCCCCAAAGGGTCAAGACCCACAGGCTAAGAGCCGCTGTGGTAAGTTAAGCCAAAACTCTCAGCATTCAGGAGCCTGAGGAAGGATGATAGGGAGTTTGACAGAAGTCTGAACTATTTAGTAAAACCTCATCCAAAAAAAAAAAAAAAACATTGGAGCTGGACAGATGGCTCAGGACAGATGGCTCAGCAGTTAAGAACTCTTGGTGCTCTTCCAGGACCCAGGTTCAATTCCCATCACCCCACATGGCAGCTCAACCTTCTATTAATTCTAGTTCTAGGAGATCTGATGCCCGTCTTCTGATCTCTGCAAGCACCAGGCACACACGTGATACAGACATACAAGCAGGCAAAACAACCATAAACATATTTTTTTAAGAGGACACTCCTGGGGAAACAAGGAGCCAGGTGAGAAATGACTATAAACCCTTTATATGTCAATTTGGTGAAATCAATAAACATTGCAAATTGCACTTGCCCTTTGCCCCTGCAATTTCATTTCTATTAAGTTATTCTTCAGGGCTATAATCTGTACCTGGTGAGGGGAACGTCTATGTTTCCTTCATTTCCTTCATTGCTGACTGGGCCTTGACTTGAATAGGGCCTTTTTTGAATTCAACTTTTGAATAAGTTAAATTGGCACTTAGTAAGTGCTCAGCAAATATTTGCTGAAGGATTAAGCACCCCCCATGCACACCTCATCAAAGCATTGTTAGGCACAGGTTGGAACAGTGTTAGAGAAGAAAAAGTGAAGGAAAAAAGACAGCAGCTGTTGGAAGCTGAGCAGGGCGCCACAAACCTATAATCCTAGTGCTTGGGAGATAGAGGCAAGGCTCTTTCTTCGGATACATGGCTAGTTCAAGGCTCTACCTCCAAAAAAGAAACAGGAGAGGAAAAGGAAGAGAGGGAAGAAAAGAAGGAGGGAGGAAAAAATAACTGTGTGTGAGGTGAGAGCAGTTTCTCTGATCCACAGAAGCAAGCTGGGCCCCATCTTCTTATTGTTCTGGTGTCTTACTCAAAAGCTTTTGCTTTCCCCCACTTGAATCTCCTCTACCCTCTTCTGGACTGGTCTACGCTGCTGCATACAGAGGGTTCTAACACTATCTCCATGCCCAGGCTTTAGGCACTCTTCAGTTCCCGAGATCTAAGACTGGCTAGTGGCTCCCTCCTAGATTTTAAATCAACTTTTGTTTGTTGGCAGACAGAGTCTCCCTGTGTAGCCTTAGCTGGCCCAGGCTCACTCTGGAGACCAGGCTGGCCTATAACTCACAGAGACCTGCCTGTTGGCCTCCTGAGTGCTGGGATTAAAGGTGTGCCATGGCTCACTTTAGCTAATATTTATTCATCAGCAACTACACAAAAGACAGGGGTGCTAGCACATGTTCCCCAGAGCCCCAGCTTGAGCCGAGTGTTAGCACCGGTTTGCAGATGAGCAACCTGCCTGTCTTCGTTAACGTTGTATTGTTGTGGAGAAGCACCATGACCAACTGTTGGGGGAAAGGAAAAGCATTTAAATGGAACTTGCTTACATTTTCAGAGGTTCAGTCCGTTATCGTCTTGGCAGGGAGCATAGTGGCGTGCAGGCAGACACGGTGCTGGAGATACAGCTCAGAGTTATGTCTGGAAAAGGGAGCCACTGGTCCTGGCTTGGGCTTTTGAAACCTTAAAGCTTAACCCCAATGACATACTTCCTTCAACAAGGCCACATTTAGTCCAACAAGGCCATACCTCCTATTCCTTCTCAAGTAGTGCCACTCCCCGCTGACTAAGAATTCAAATGTACAAGCCAATGAGGGCCATTCTTATTAAACCATCACATTCTACTCCGTGGCCTTCGTAGGATAATAGTCGTATTGTAATGCAAAAATGCATTCAGTCCACCTGCAAAGTCCCCATAGTCTGTCAGAGTTTCCACACTGTTTAGAAGTCCAAAGTTCAAAGTCTCTTCTAAAACTCCAGGCAATCTTAACTGTAATCCTGTAAAATAAAAATAAAAAAGCTGTCTGGGCAGTGGTATCGCACATCTTTTATCCCAGCACTCAGAAGGCAGAAGCAGGTGGATCTCTGGTGGGAAGCATGGTGACATGCAGGCAGACATAGTGCTGGAGAAGGAGCTGAGAGTTCTACATTTGGATCTGCAGACAACATGGAGAGCCACAAGGCCTGGCTTGGGCTTCTAAAACCTCAAAACCAGCCTGGTCTATAGAGCAAGTTCCAGGACAGCCAGGGATACACAGAGAAACCCTGTCTCAAAGAATAGATAGATAGATAGATAGATAGATAGATAGATAGATAGATAGATAGATAGATAGATAAGCTGATCATATTGTACCCACATCATGAGACCCCCAAGCAAGACTGCCACAGAGCCTATCAGATGCAAAACACAGAGGGGTTTATTGATCACAAGCAGGCCTGGCCTTGGTCTGTATCCAATAATCAGTGGAGGAGAATGGCCCTGAGCTCTCAGGATGAGGGTTTTTGTTTGTTTGTTTGTTTTGTTTTGTTTTGTTTTTTGAGACAGGGTTTCTTTGTGTAGTTTTGGTGCCTGTCTGGATCTTGCTCTGTAGACCAGGCTGGCCTGAAACTCACAGAGATCTGTCTGCTCTGCCTCCTGATGCTGGGATTAAAGGCATGTGCACCACTGTCTGGCTAGGATGACGGGTTTTTAAAAGGAGAAACTGCAAACAGAATGGTACCAGCCTTTGTGTCATATGATTGGGTGAGGGTGTGTAACCTTTGAATTTACTGGTTGGGGGTTACAGTTATCATTTTTGGGCAGGCCTGGACAAGTCCCAGGCTTTGACCTTGAGCTGCCATGGAGGCTGGCTGGCCTCGCACATTCACATTGACCCATGCTCGTAGCTCTAAGTTGGTGAGGGGTCCCAGACAGTAAACAACTGGCTGAATCTTGATCCGTCAGAATACGTGCAGAAAGGGGGCTGCTGCAAGGACTATGTCTTTTGTTCATGGCCCTCCCAGAAACTGCTTGCTCAAGTCTCAGGAAACTGGAATTGAGGCCTGATCTCTGGGAGAAGATTGACAACCTGTTATGGCATCTGCTTGGTCCTTTCAATCACGTACTTCAGACATACAACGGCACAGGATAGACATTACCATTTCAAAAGGGAAGAAAGCAAGCACGGTGAGGAAATACTGGACCAAAGCAAGACTGAAAACCAGCAGGGCAAACTCCAGACTCTGCATCTCCATATCTGATGGCAAGGAGCTCTTCAGATCTCCAACTCCTTCCAGTTTTGTTTAACTGCATTTCTCTCTTTTGGGGCTGGTTCCACATCTTGTTAGTCGCTTTCCTCTGTGGAAAAGTATCCCATGGCAGGTATCCCATGGCTTTGTAATCTCCAACATCTTGGAGTTTCTAAAGCAATATAGGCTTGACCTTCACAGCTTCAACCAATGGCCTCTCTGGGCTTCCATGCAGGGACTCCCCGGACACATATCAGGCCTCAATGGATTTTCTTAGCTGCAGAGGGAGATTCTACAATAACTTACTTGTATTCTTGACTCTAAAGCCAGATCCACATGACCAAACCAGCCAAGTTTTACCACTTTCTGGGGCTGGAACATGGTCCCCACATTCAATTACATCTGTATCAGCTTTCTATTGTTGATGGTTTCCTTCACTTAAGCTTTTCTTTAATTCCTTTTCACAAGTTGGAAGCTTACCTGGGTGGGGTCTTGCCCTGAGGTCACAACACCCTTTATTCCACTTAACATTGGGCTTTTCTTTAAAACTGTTATCTCTTTGAGGATGAGACTTAAGTCAATTATATTTCCTGGTGCTCCTTTTCTCCTCAAATTATACATTTTGTATTTTTCCTTTTTTAGCTTGCTCCTTTTCATTATAGATTTGCATAACAGTGACTACCAATACCCACATGACAGAGTCAATACTAGACTGTCTTGGAAATTTGCTCTGCCAACACCATTAATCCAAAACTCTTCAATTTAGCCTCAGGCAGATTTTTTTTTTTTTTTTTGACAAGGGCAGAAAGCACCCATATTCTTCATCAAAATATCTCTCTCACACACATATACACACACACCAAAAACAAAAACAAAAACAGACTCTAGGCCATTTATTAATATTCTTCTCCTCTGAATTCTCTTGAGAAGAGCCATCATAATCTACATTGCTTTCAGCACCACTGACTTTCATGCTCCTACTAGGATGGCTCATAAAGTCTTGTTTAAAGCATTCAGCTGCTTTCCTAATCCAAAATCCACATCCTACCAACAGGCAGCATGGTCAGGCCTGTCACAGCAATATCCCATTCCTGGTACCAACTTCTGTCTTAGTGTTCTATTGCTATGAAGAAACACTATGACCAAATCTTAGAAAAGAAAGTATTTAACTGGGACTTGCTTACAGTTTTAGAGGATTAGCCCATTGTTGTCATGGCGGGGAGCATGGTGGCACACAGGCAGACATGGTGCTAGAGAAGTAACTGAGAGTTCTACATCTGGATCCACAGGCATCAGGAAGAGAGAGTCAATGGGCTTGGCTTGGGATTCTGAAACCTCAAAGCCCACCCCCAGTGACACACCTTCTCCAACAAGGCCACACCTACTTCAACAAGACCACACCTCCTTCCTATTCCTTCTCAGATAGTGCTATGTGGTGATATTTTGTTTGTGCTCTAACAAATAAAGAGTGTAGCACTAGCCACTAGAGGCCAGGCAGTGGTGGCACACACCTTTAATTCCAGCACTTAGGATCTCATGCCTTTGATCCCAGTACTTGGGAGGCACATGCCTTTAATCCCAGCAGTTGGGAAGAGAAAACAGGAAGTGATATGGCTGGGTGGAGACAGGAGCTCAGCCCTTTGAGGATTTGGTAGAGGTAAGAAGTCTCTCTAGTGGCTGGCTCCTTTACTTCTCTGATCTTTCAGCATTTACCCTGATATCTGACTTGAGGTTTTTATTATTTGGACCAATTCGAGCCAGGCAGCTGTGGCGCACGCCTTTAATCCCAGCACTCTGGAGGCAGAGCCAGGTGGATCTCTGTGAGTTCGAGAGCAAGATTCAGGACAGGCACCAAAACTACACAGAGAAAACCCATCTTGAAAAACAAACAAAAAAACACCACCAACAAACCCCTCCTCCCCATCCCAAAAAGACCAATTAGAATTTGTGCTACAGTGCTACTCCCTGATGACTAAGAATTCAAATATATGAGCCAATGGGGGCCATTCTTATTCCAACCACCACACTGCCTTTGTAATGATCACATGACTATAAGTTCCTGTCCTTGTCCCTACAACCTGCTGGAGGTGAAGGAGGAAAGGAAGATCCTGTTGGGTGGGATTTCCTCATTTCATTGTGTGTCTTGTTTGTTTTGTGTCCTCAGTGCCTAGGCACATGTTAGTCACTCACTGGATGCATGACTGGAAAAACACTGCAATGAATATGTAAATAAAGTGGTTAGGGCATAATGACCACATGAGTCCTTGGTACTACTATCACTCAAGAGTCAGAGGCAGGAGCATCTCAAATTTGAGGCTAGCCTCTTCTACATGGAGAGTTCCAGACCAGCCTGGACCCTTGTAAGAAAGAAAGGGGCTGGAGAGATGGCTTAACAGTTAGGAGCACTTACTGCTTTTCCAGAGACCCTGAGACCAGTTCCAGGGATTCCAGTGCACTCTGACCCCCTTGGGATACTTTCGAGAACATGGTGCACATAAACCCACAAGCACATACACATATAAAAATATTTTTTTTAAAATAAAGAAAAGCTAGACATGGTAGCACACACCTTTAATTCCAGAACTTGGGAGGTAGAGACATGAAGATCAGTTCAAGGCTACATAGATAAAAGTGAAGAATGCTTGCCTAACATGCACAAAGCTTTGGATTTGATCCCTAGCACCCAATAAATCACCAGGTGTGGTAAATCATGCCTGTAATCTCTGGTAGAGGCAAGATATCAGAATTTCAAAGTCATCCTTGGCTAGAAATTAGGGGCAGGGTTAGTAATTGAAGAGAAAAAAAAATTTTAAAAAGAGGGAGGAGATGAGGCCAGAGGGTCTTTCTGAATGCACCTGGTTCTAAGCCACCTCTTGGGGTAGTTGGAGACAGGGCTTCCAGCAGAGAGATATTGAGAGCCAGCCTGTGCAGAGCCAGGGTAACTAACTTCTACATCACTCACTGGAACCCAGTCCTAACTCCAGTACAGGATACAGCTAAGGGTGTATCCCGGAGAGGCTTTCCCCAGAGGACAGCCAGAGTCCCTCCTCCTTGTCTGGCAATGGCTGTCCACTCTAGGGGTCTAAAGTGCAGACCTTCCCAGTCCACTGAGCAGCAGCCATCCCTCCAAGATGCCATGTTAGTGCTCAGAGAACAGAGTCCATGCTCCTTCTCAGAGTCACCCCATGCCTGCCCCCCTCTCTCCATTTCCCTCTCTGCCACAACCTTCTCCTCACCAGATATGTCCCTGTGAAACTCTCGTCAGAAGAACCTTCCTAGCCATGGTCATCCACATAGATCACTTACTCTTGACTTATATATGACACATTAAGCCTTATCGCAGAAAAAGTTTATTATTTTTGCTTTTTGTCTCCTTTCCCATGTTCCCTGTTTAGAAATTCTCTCAAGTAGGCAGAGGCTGTGATGACAAGGCCAAAGTTAATACCCAACCCCTACTCTTAGGAGTTTAGGGCTCAGTGGGTAAGCACTTGCCTGGAAAGACTGACCATTGGAGTTTGACGCCCAGAGCCTGTGTGGAGGGAAAGAACCCATGGATTCCACAATGTAGTCCTCTAACCACCACAGAGGTACTCTGCACGGCCAGGCATGATCCCACCACACACACAATCATGATAAATAAAATGTTTATGTTTTAATTTAAAAAATAGTTTAGGACAATGCGCTATGGAAACAGTTCATTTGCATAAAACTACCAGACCCAATCTGAGTTAACACTGGAACCCACAGGAAGGAAGGAGAGAACTGACTCCCATAAGTTGTCCTCTGACCTTGATATACAAGGTTGATTATAAATACAATCTTGGGCCAGGCGGTGGTGGCGCATGCCTTTAATCCCAGCACTTGGGAGGCAGAGCCTGGCGGACCTTTGTGAGTTCGAGGCCAGCCTGGTCTACAGAGCAAGATCCAGGAAAGGCGCAAAGCTACACAGAGAAACCCTGTCTCGAAAAACAAACAAAAAAAAATACAATCTCTTTCTAAAGAAGAAAAAGAGATATGATATAGATATATAAGATAAAGATATGATAGGATAAAAGGGTAGATTAATGAACCTACTATTAAAGAACAACAACTTGTTTAAAATGTTTTACATTTGGTATAGATTTTAGTTTATGTTAAAATGTTTTACATTGGTATAAATTTTAGTTTATTGATACAAGTTTAAACTTAATTTTATTATACTGTATATTTCTGTGGGATGGTCTGTATGTCAAATTGCTCTGATTGGTCAATAAATAATACACTGATTGGCCAGTGGCCAGGCAGGAAGTATAGGCGGGACTAACAGAGAGGAGAATTGAGAGAACAGGAAGGTGGAGGGAGTCACTGCCAGCTGCCGCCATGACAAACAGCATGTGAAGATGCCGGTAAGCCACGAGCCACGTGGCAAGGTATAGATTTATGGAAATGGACTAATTTAAGATGTAAGAACTAGATAGCTAGAAGCTTGAGCCATTAGGCCAAACAGTTTAAATAATATAAGCGTCTGTGTGTTTATTTTATAAGTGGGCTGTCGGACTGCCGGGGCTTGGCGGGACCTGGAGAGAAAACTCTCTAGCTACAGTATATATATTCCTATTCTTGTTTGAGGTATTAGGTTTATGTAACTCATTTAGATTAAAATGGATAATTAAGAAATAGATTAATAAGTAGTCATCTATGATAATCATACATATAGGCATGTTAGTTAAGTCTTCTAGGTATACATAGATATATTTCAGATAGATAAGTAATCTTCAAATACTTCAAAGAAAGACCTACAGGATATGGCATTTAAAATATTTTTAAAAAGTTAGACTTTCTAGACAGTGAGATATGTCTGTCCGGGCAGCATCAGATTTACTTCAGAGAGGAGGATGGGCATCGAAGACACTCCATATGGAGTTTATCTTCACCTTGGTAAAAATAGCCATTTGGGCAAGAAACTGTTCTTGCCTGGACTGCTTGATCAACTGGACACACAGGACCCATAGAAAGATGACCACTAAACTTTGCTTAACAAAATGGTCCTTCAGGTTTCTGCTTCGTAGAAAAAACTGCCAGACATTCTATAGGACACTGAAAAAAGTAACTGAGAAACTCTATCCCTGTGGGCTGAAGACAGATGCCCCAACTTTACAAAGGAACATGAGATGACTATCCAGGCTGTCAGCTGTCTCTGTCTACCCTGCAAGACTCCCGAAAGGTGCTTGCATCCTTCTCCCATTTCTCGGGTAATATTATATCCTTCTGAGGTCTTTGATGTAGTTGAAACTAGATAGTTACAATTTTCCTTAGTTATGATAAAAGTTAGATATAAAACCTTAAACTCACAAATATAAGATCGATAGGATATCTTCTTTAATATTGTAACTGTAATTCTTGTTCAATAATTGTTTTGTTGTATGTAATTTTACTATGTTAAAGTTAAAACCTTCCTTTTTGTAAAAGAAAAAAAGGGAAGTGCTGTGGATATCACTCTGTATGAATAAACACTGATTGGCCAGTGGCAAGGCAGGAAGTATAGGCGGGACTAACAGAGAGGAGAAAAAAGGAAACAGGAAGGCAGAGGAGAGACCTACCAGCTGCCGCCAGGACAAGGAAGATGTAAGGTACCTATAGGCCACAAGCCACATGGCAAAGTATAGATTAATAAAAATGGGCTGATTATAAGAGTAAGAGCTAGACAATGATAGGCCTGAGCTAATGGCCAAGCAGTTTAAATAACGTAAGCGTCTGTGTGTTTATTTTATAAGTGGGCTCTGGGACTGGCAGGACTTGGTGGGACCCAGAGAGAAAAGCTCTCCAGCTACACTCTCTCTCTGTCAAGCACATGAACACACAAACAAACAAGCAAATAAATAAATAAATAAATAAATAAATAAATAAATAAATAAATGGAAAAGAAGAGCTTAAGACAAAGGGTTCCCCTGGGATGTTTAGCAGCCCATCCTAAGCAGGGAGGCTTTCAACTCTCTTTCTCATAATGTAGAGACTCTGTTGTAGAATATTATTTTCTAAGGTGTGCTACTTTTGTTCATGTTGCATCTGTTTAACTCTGTGAAGCTGTGTCACTGTGCCTGTGTAAAACACCTGATGATTTAATAAAGAATTGACCAATAGCAAGGCAGGAGAAAGGACAGGCGGGGCTGGCAGGCAGAGAGAATAAACAGGAGAAAACTGGGAGGATCTAGGAGATCTAGGAGCCAGAGGAGGAGGAAGAATCCAGGAGCCAGCTACACAGCAAGCCACGGAGTAAGAGCAAGATTTACAGAAGTCAGAGAACAGAAAAAGTGCTGTGGAATGTTCCGTATGTCCTGTGGGATGTTCTGTATGTCCTGTGGGAGCCTGTTCTTGGGTTCTTTGTGGCGTTACCCAGCAGGTCCGTATAGAGGATGATTAGGACCACGGGCCTGAGTGCAGGTGTCTGAGATGGTCTGTACTTGGCTGTGCTGGGGGATGGTCTGTATGTCAAGTTGCTCTGATTGGTCAATAAATAAAACCTGATTGGCCATGGCTAGGCAGGAAGTATAGGCAGGACTAACAGAGAGGAGAAATAAAAGAAGAGGAAGGCAGAAGGAGTCACTGCCAGCTGCTGCCAGGACAAGGAAGATGTAAAGTACCGATAAGCCATGAGCCACGTGGCAGGTATAGATTTGTGGAAATGGATTAATTTAAGATATAAGAACAGTTAGGGACATTCAGGCCCAGCGGCGGCCCACAGAGGTAGACGGGCCCAGGGGCAGCCCGCTGAGGTAAACGGGTCTGGCGGCAGCGGCCGACAGGGACATTCAGGCCTGGCAGCAGCCGGCAGAGACATTCAGGCCCAGCGGCGGCCCGCAGAGGTAGACGGGCCCAGCAACAGCCCACTGAGGTAGACGTGCCCAGCGGCGGCAGCCGACAGGGGCTATTCAGGCCCGGCGGCAGCCGGCAGAGACATTCAGGCCCAGCGGCGGTTCACAGAGGTAGACAGGCCCGGCGGTGGAGACAAGCAGACGCAGGTAGGCCTGCAGCGGCGGCCCACAGAGGTAGACGGGCCCAGCAGCAGCCCGCTGAGGTAGACGTGCCCAGCGGCGGCAGCCGACAGGGGCTATTCAGTCCCAGCTGCAGCCGGCAGAGACATTCAGGCCCGGTGGTGGTCCCCAGAGGCAGACAGACCCAGCGGCAGCTGACAGGGACATACAGGCCCGGCGGCGGACCGCAGAGGTAGACAGGCCCAGGGACGGAGACAAGCAGACGCAGCTTGGAACAGGGACGCCCCTAACCCCAACATCTGGGGAAGAAGCTATCTCCGTGGGTCAGAACCAGAACGAATCTGAACACTCCTTCTGAGGATAACCCAGGGCCCAGCTGCTGATCCTGTGAAACCCAACAACTTGGAGGTGTTGGTGAGACTACCCTGCTCAGCTGAAACCCATCTGGGAGAGGATTCAGATGCCTACAGTTTGAAGTCTGAAGAAACAAGATCAGCTGAGGAGTTGACAAATGAACAAAACGTGACCTGGGAACATAGAAGAAGGCGCTACCCAGACACCAAACCAGATCACCAGAATCATAAGTATATAATTCACCGATCGAAATCAGCTGCCCCTGAAGAAATAGCCCAATAGCACCAATTTAACCAAGAACCACTACTAAACCAAGACTAAAAATTAGAACAAGAGAGGCACTCTCAGACACAGACACCACCTGCACCGCACAGAGGAAGAGATGAGTAGACGCCAGTGCAAAAATACAGGCAACAACATAAAGACCTATATGGCAACATCAGAACCTAGTGATTCTACACCTGCAAGACCTAAACATACCATGACAGAAGAAACAGAAGAAATCAACCCTAAAAATGACTTTAAGAAGATGATAGAGGCCCTTAAAGAAGAAATAAAACATTCCCTCAATGAGGAAATAAAAACTTTCCTTAAAGAGGAAATGAAAAACTACCTTAAAGAGGAAATAAAAACTTTCCTTAAAGAGGAAATAAAAAACTCCCTTAAAGAGGAAATAAAAACTTCCCTTAAAGAGGAAATGAAAAACTCCATTAAAGAGGAAATAAAAAACTCCCTTAAAGAAATGGAAGAAAAAACGAACAAAAAATGGGAAGAAATCAAATCAAGCCAAGAAAAAGCAATTAAACAGATGAAAGAAACATTCCAAGATCTGAAAAATGAATTTGAGACAATAAAGAAAACACATGCTGAGGGAATGCTGGAAATAGAAATCCTGACTAAACGAACAGGAACTACAGAAACAAGCATAACCAACCGATTGCAAGAGATGGAACAGAGAATCTCTGATGCTGAAGATACGATAGAGAAAATAGATTCGTCAGTCAAAGAAAACAATAAAGACAAAAAAGTCCTAACACAAAACGTCCAGGAAATTTGGGACACCATGAAAAGACCAAACCTAAGAATAATAGGGATAGAAGAAGGAGAAGAATACCAACTCAAAGGCACAGAAAATATATTCAACAAAATCATAGAAGAAAACTTTCCTAACCTAAAGAAAGAAATACCTATGAAGATACAAGAAGCTTACAGAACACCGAATAAGCTGGATCCAAAAAAAAAGTCCCCTCGCCACATAATAATCAAAACACTAAACACACAGAATAAAGAAAAAATATTAAGAGCTGCAAAGGAAAAGGACCAAGTAACATATAAAGGCAAACCCATCAGAATAACACCAGACTACTCAATAGAGACTATGAAAGCTAGAAGATCATGGACAAACCTCATGCAGACACTAAGAGACCACGGATGCCAACCCAGACTATTATACCCAGCAAAACTCTCAATCTCCATAGGCGGAGTAAACAAAATATTCCAGGATAAAACCAGATTTAACCAATACCTGTCCACAAACCCAGCCCTACAGAAAGCACTAGAAGGGAAAATTCAACCCAAAGAAGTTAAACACATCCATGAAAAATCAAGCAATAGATAATCCTACACCAACATACACCACAGAAGGACAACACAACACAACCAAAAAAAATAACAGGAATTAACAATCACTGGTCATTAATATCCATCAATATCAATGGTCTCAACTCACCTATAAAAAGACACAGGCTAACAGAATGGATAAGAAAACAGGACCCATCCATATGCTGCATACAAGAAACACACCTTAACTCCAAAGACAGACACTACCTCCGAGTAAAGGGCTGGGAAAAGGTTTTCCAAGCAAATGGACCTAAGAAACAAGCTGGTGTAGCTATCCTAATATCTAATAAAATAGACTTCAAACTAAAATCAATCAAAAGAGACCAGGATGGACATTACATATTCATCACGGGAAAAATCCACCAAGATGAAGTCTCGATTCTAAACATTTATGCTCCAAATACAAAAGCACCCACATTCATAAAAGAAACACTACTAAAGTTTAAAACGCACATCAAACCCCACACATTAGTAGTGGGAGATTTTAACACACCACTCTCACCAAAAGATAGATCTACCAGACTGAAACTTAACAAAGAAATAAAGGACCTAACAGATGTTATGACTCAAATGGACCTAATAGATATCTACAGAATATTCCATCCTAACACAAAAGAATATACCTTCTTCTCAGCACCCCATGGAACCTTCTCAAAAATTGACCACATGCTTGGACACAAAACAAATCTCAACAGATACAAAAAAATTGGAATAACCTCCTGTATCTTATCAGACCACCATGCCTTAAAGTTAGAACTCAATAACAACAAAAATTATAGAAAACCCACAAACTCATGGAAACTGAATAATGCCCACCTGAAACATCAATGGGTCAAGGAAGAAATAAAAACAGAAATTAAAGAGTTCCTAGAATTCAATGAAAATGAAAGTACAACATACCCAAACTTATGGGACACTATGAAAGCAGTGCTGAGAGGAAAATTCATAGCTCTAAATGCACACATAAAGAAGATGGAGCAATCCCATACCAATGAATTAACAGCACAACTGAAAGCTCTAGAACAAAAAGAAACAAACTCACCCAGGAGAAATAGACGCCAGGAAATAATCAAATTGAGGGCTGAAATCAACGAAATAGAAAACAAGAGAACAATACAAAAAATCAATGAAACAAAGAGTTGGTTCTTTGAAAAAATCAACAAGATAGACAAACCACTAGCCAAATTAACCAAAAGGCAAAGAGAGAGCACCCAAATTCACAAAATCAGAAATGAAAAGGGAGACATAACAACAGACAATGAGGAAATCCAGAGAATCATCAGATCATACTTCAAAAACCTGTACTCCACAAAAATGGAAAACCAGGAAGAAATGGACAATTTTCTGGATAAATACCACATACCAAAATTAAATCAAGATCAGATAAACCATTTAAATAGACCAATAACCCCTAAAGAAATAGAAACAGTCATCAAAAGTCTCCCAACCAAAAAAAGCCCAGGACCAGATGGTTTCAGTGCAGAATTCTACCAGACTTTCAAAGAAGAACTAATACCAATCCTCTTCAAAGTGTTCCACACAATAGAAACAGAAGGAACACTACCAAACTCTTTTTATGAGGCTACAATTACCCTGATACCCAAACCACACAAAGATGCAACAAAGAAAGAGAACTACAGACCAATCTCCCTCATGAACATTGATGCAAAAATACTCAACAAAATATTGGCAAACCGAATCCAAGAATACATCAAAACAATCATCCATCACGACCAAGTAGGATTCATCCCAGGGATGCAAGGATGGTTCAACATACGGAAATCAGTCAATGTAATACACCATATAAACAAACTGAAAGAAAAAAACCACATGATCATCTCCTTAGATGCTGAAAAAGCCTTTGACAAAATCCAACACCCCTTCTTGATAAAGGTCTTAGAAAGATTAGGAATACAAGGAACATTTCTAAACATAATAAAAGCAATTTATAGCAAGCCAACAGCAAACATCAAATTAAATGGAGAGAAACTCAAAGCGATACCACTAAATTCAGGAACAAGACAAGGCTGTCCACTCTCCCCATATTTATTCAATATAGTACTAGAAGTTCTAGCTAGAGCAATAAGACAACAAAAGGAGATCAAAGGGATACAAATTGGCAAGGAAGAAGTCAAACTTTCACTATTTGCAGATGATTTGATAGTATACATAAGTGACCCCAAAAACTCTACCAGGGAACTTCTACAGCTGATAAACTCCTTCAGTAAAGTGGCAGGATACAAGATCAACTCAAAAAAATCAGTAGCCCTCCTATACACAAATGATAAAAGGGCTGAGAAAGAAGTCAGAGAAACATCACCCTTTACAATAGCCACAAATAATATAAAATACCTTGGGATAACACTAACTAAACAAGTGAAAGACCTTTTTGATAAGAACTTTAAATCTCTAAAGAAAGAAATTGAAGAAGATATCAGAAAATGGAAGGATCTCCCAAGCTCATGGATAGGTAGGATTAACATAGTAAAAATGGCAATCTTACCAAAAGCAATCTACAGATTCAATGCAATCCCCATCAAAATCCCAACACAATTCTTCACAGACTTGGAAAGAAAAATACTCAACTTTATATGGAAAAACAAAAGACCCAGGATAGCTAAAAGAATCCTATACGATAAAGCAACCCTTGGAGGCATCACCATCCCGGACCTCAAACTCTACTATAGAGCTATAGTAATAAAAACAGCTTGGTACTGGTATAAAAACCGACATACGGACCAATGGAATCGAATTGAAGACCCTGACATTAATCCATGCACATATGAACACCTGGTTTTTGACAAAGGAGCCAAAACTATACAATGGAAAAAAGAAAGTATCTTCAACAAATGGTGCTGGCATAACTGGATGTCAATATGTAAAAGATTACAAATAGATCCATATCTGTCACCATGCACAAAACTCAAGTCCAAGTGGATCAAAGACCTAAACATAAATCCAGTTACACTAAACTTAATAGAAAAGAAAATAGGAAGCACTCTTGAACGCATTGGCACTGGAGACCATTTCCTAAATAAAACACCGACAGCACAGACCCTGAGCACAACCATTAATAAATGGGACCTCTCGAAACTGAGAAGCTTTTGCAGGGCAAAAGACACAGTCAATAAGACAAAAAGACAGCCAACAGATTGGGAAAAGATCTTCACCAACCCCACATCTGACAGAGGATTGATCTCCACAATATATAAAGAACTCAAGAAACTAGACATCAAAGCACTGAACAGTCCAATTAAAAAATGGGCTAAAGAGCTAAACAGAGAATTCACAAAACAAGAACTACAAATGGCTGAAAGACATTTAAAGAAATGCTCAACATCCTTAATCATCAGAGAAATGCAAATCAAAACGACTCTGAGATACCACCTTACACCTGTTAGAATGGCTACGATCAAAAACACCAATGACAACCAATGTTGGAGAGGATGTGGAGCAAAGGGAACACTCCTCCACTGTTGGTGGGAATGTAAACTTGTACAACCACTGTGGAAATCAGTATGGCGGTTTCTCAGAAAATTAGGAATCAAACTACCTCAAGACCCAGCCATCCCACTCTTGGGCATCTACCCAAGGAATGCTGATTTATACCATAAAGATACATGCTCAGCTATGTTCATAGCAGCACTATTTGTAATAGCCAGAACCTGGAAACAACCTAGATGCCCATCAACGGAAGAATGGATGGAAAAAATGTGGTACATATACACAATGGAGTACTACTCAGCAGAGAAAAACAATGAAAGCATGAAATTTGCAGGCAAATGGATGGAACTAGAAAAAATCATCCTGAGTGAGGTAACCCAAACCCAGAAAGACAGTTATGGTATGTACTCACTCACTGGTGGATTCTAGATATAAAATAAAGAACAATCAGACCACAACCCATAGAACCATAGAGGCTATATATATAGCATGGAGGTCCCTAGGACGACTGTGGCATATAATAAATTTCAGTTTTACTCAATTATTGAAAAAAAATAGCCAAATGAATGGAAACACATGAACTATGAACCAAAGGCTGAGGGGCTCCCAGCTGGATCAGGCCCTCTGAATAGGTGAGACAGTTGATTGGCTTGATCAGTTTGGGAGGCATCTAGGCAGTGGGACCAAGTCCTGTGCTCATTGCATGAGTTGGCTGTCTGAAACCTGGAACTTATGCAGGGACACTTGGCTTAGTCTGGGAGGAAGGGACTGGACCTCCCTGGACTGAGTCTACCAAGTTGATCACAGTCCTCGGGGGAGGACTTGTCCTGGAGGAGGTGGGAATGGAGGGTGGGCTGGGGGTAAGGGGAGGGCGTAGGAGGGCGTAGAATAGGGGAACCCATGGCTGATATGTAGAACTGAATGATATTGTAAAATAAAAAATATATATCACAAAAAAAAAAAGAACAGTTAGTAAGAAGCCTGCCACGGCCATACAGTTTGTAAGCAATATAAGTCTCTGTGTTTACTTGGTTGGGTCTGAGTGGCTGTAGGACTAGCGGGTGACAGAGATTTGTCCTGATTGTGGGCAAGGCAGGAAAACTCTAGCTACAAAAAAGGCCAGAGGCAAAAGATAGACAGATTAATTTAAGATAAGGAAAGCTGGCTAGAAACTAAGCCAAGCTAAGACCAGGCATTCATAATTAATAATAAGCCTCCATGTGTGATTTATTTGTGAGCTAGTTGGCAGGCCCTCCAACAAAGGATCAAAAACTTCCAACAACAAGACTCTTTGTTCCTGTGACAAATATCTAAAGCAGCTAAAAGGAAGAGAGGTTTATTTTGTCGCATGGATTCCAAGGCTTCAGTACAAGGCCAGCTGAATCCATTGTGTTGGGTGTGAGATGAGACAGAATATTATGGTGTCAGAAAACATATGGCAGAGTGTGGTGATATATTGTGTATCAAATAAAGCTTGCCTGAAGATCAGAGGACAGAACAAGCCACTAGATTAAACATAGAGGCCAGGCAGTGGTGGCACACACCTTTAATCCTAGCACTTGGGAGGCAGAGATCCGTCTGGATATCTGTGAGTTCAAAGCCACCCTGGACTACATGAGATTGACTCAGTCTAGGAGAGAAACAGAGCCAGGCAGTGGTGGCACACACCTTTAATCCCAGCACTTGAGATCTCATGCCTTTACTACCAGCATTTGGGAAGCACACGCACCTATAATCTCAGCATTAGGAAGGAAGTGAAATGGCTGGGTGGAGAAAGGCATATAAGGTGTAAGGAGACAGGAACTAGACTGAGGATTCGTGGAGATAGGATCTCACCTTCCTTTCAGCCTGAGGATTTGGTAGTGGTGAGAAGTTTCTCTAGTGGCTTGTTCTTTGTCTCTCTGATCTTTCCGCATTTACCCAATATCTGGCTCCGGTTGTTTGTTTGTTTGTTTTGTTTTCCAGACAGGATTTCTCTGTGTAGCTTTGCGCCTTTCCTAGAACTCACATTCGAGACTCAGAAATCCAACTGTTGAGTGTTGTGTGATATTGTGTTCTGACAAATAAAGCTTGCTTGGAATCAGAGGGTGGGGCCAACCACTAGCTGACCATAAAGGTTTGGAGGACTGTAGAGAGAGGAGACAGGAAGTGGTAAGATGGGGCTGAGAGATGATCTCGACCCTTTTGGATGGAGGAAGGAGAGAGGTAGGAAGCAACTGGCGGCTGCTCCCTGTTCTCTGATCTTTCAGGTTCTTACCTCAATATTTGACTCCTGATTTTTTTTTTTTTTGTTGTTGTTGTTGTTGTTTTTCGAGACATGGTTTCTCTGTATAACAGCATTGACTGTTCTGGAACTCGCTCTGTAGACCAGGCTGGCTTCGAACTCACACAGATCAGCCTGCCTCTGCCTCCCAAGTGCTGGTATTAAAGGTCTATGCCACCACCACCACCCCGCTGACTCCTGACTTTTTATTGATAAAGATTAATTAGATTAATGATTCAGTTGAGGAGATGGGTCACTGAGATATGGCTCAGTAGATAAGAGCACCGCTGTACAAATTTGAGGACAGAGTTTGAATCCCCAGCACCCACACCAAAAGCTGACTATGGCCACAGGAATCGGTAACCCTAGCATGATGGGGGAGAGAGAGATCACTTGGGCTTGCTGGCTGCCAGCCTGGCTCCAGGTCCAATGAGAGACTCAAGTGATGGAACCGAACACCCAACACACTCCTCTAGCCTGCACACACATACACATGCATGTAAACTAACATACAGCCATACACAAGAAAGGAAAAGGAAGGAAGAAAAGATTTAAAAAAAAAAAAAAAGAAGAAGAGAAACCCAACAGTCTTATTTTCCAAAGAATACACTGTTATGGAATAATCTTTCTGTACACTGTGAAGACACGTCTTTGCCAAGGCACCCTCTGATTAGTTTCATAACAGAGCTGACTGACCAATAGCTGGGCAGGATTTGGGGGCAAAGAGAATACTGGGAAGAAGGGCAGAGTCTGAGGAGTCTCCAGCCAGGTTCGAAAGAAGCAACATAGGAAGTTCATAGATGAGGTAAATGAACCTCAGGGCAGCACATAGATGAATAGAAATGGGTTAATTTAAGCTGGCTGGAGACAAGCCTAAGCTATCATCTGAGCAATTATAATTAATGTTAAGTCTCTGTGTGGTTATTTGGGAAGCGGCTGGCAGGACAGAAAGGTCTGCCTACAATACAATGGAGAAACTGAGGCCCAAAGAAGTGACCTCACTTCAGAGGGAGTTGTTGTTGAGGGTGGTTTGAACAACTCTTTTAGAAATTGTCACTACCTGGTAAAAATTAAAAAAAAAAAATCACAATCTCTAAGACTCTGCACATCTACTAGGTTTACATACATCTCATACACCCTTGTGTTATGAAACACCTGTAAGGTTGTCCTCAATTTGGTGTGACCTCAAACTGGAAAGAGCCCAGCAATTCTTCAGCAAGGGATGGATGGATGGATGTGTGGGTGTAAGCAAGAAAGGCAAATGACTTGCAGCTGTGCACACCAGCATCGCTGTCTTAGTCAGGGTTACTATTGCTGCGATGAAACACCATGACCAGCCGGGCGGTGGTGGCGCATGCCTTTAATTCCAGCACTCAGAGGCAGAGGCAGGCAGATCTCTGTGAGTTCGAGGCCAGCCTGGTCTACCAAGTGAGTTCCAGGAAAGGCGCAAAGCTACACAGAGAAACCGTGTCTCGAAAAACCAAAAAGAAAAAAAAAAAAAGAAGGAAAAAGAAAGAAAGAAAAAAAAAGAAACACCATGACCAAAAAGCAAGTTGGGGATGAAGGGTTTATTTGACTTACACTTCAGCATTGCTGTTCATCACTGAAGGAAGTCAGGACAGGAACTCGGGCAGGGCAGGGTCCTGGAGGCAGAAGCTGATGCAGAGACCATGGAGGGGAGCTGCTTACTGGCTTGCTCCCCATGGCTTACTCAGCCCACCTTCCTTCCTTCTTTTCTTTCTTTTTGGTTTTTTGAGACAGGGTTTCTCTGTGTAGCTTTGGAGCCTGTCCTGGAACTCACTCCGTAGACCAGGCTGGCCTCGAACTCACAGAGATCCGTCTGCCTCTATCTGCACACCTTCTTATAGAACCCAGAACCACCAGCCCAGGGACAGTACCATCCACCATGGGCTGGGCTCTCCCCGATAGATCACTAACTGAGAAACTGCTTTACAGCGGGATCTTATCGAGGCATTTCCTCAGCTGAGGCTTCTTCCTCTGATGACTCTAGCTTGTGTCAAGGTGACACCCCAAACTAACCAGTACAATCGCTGACTCTCAAAAGCAGAGTGCAGAGCAGAAGCAAGCAGAAAGCAAGGTTCTGGTTCATCCCTGTAATTCCAGCACTCAGGAGACCGAGGCAGAAAAATTACCTTGAGCTGGGTGGTGGTGGCGGCGCACGCCTGTAATCCCAGCCCTTGGGAGGCAGAGGCAGGAGGATCTCTCTGAGTTCGAGACTAGTCTGGCCTACAAAGCAAATTCCAGGACAGCAAAACAAACAAACATTTGTCTAACTTTTTACTTGTTTTAATCTGCCTCAGGGGCTGGAGAGATGGCTCAGAGGTTAAGAGCACTGACTGCTCTTCAGAGTCTGAGTTCATTCCAGCACCCACATGGTCACAACATCTGTAATGAATCTGTGCTCTTTGTGTACTAATAAGTAAATAAATAAATCTTTAAAAAAAAAAAAAATCTGCCTCAGGTGGCAAACTTCATTTTATGTGCCATTTTGTTGCTGTTATTCAAATTTCTTGTAATTTAGTGAGATGAGTGACTTCAGATTTCATTATTGGATTGGATATTTGAGGTAAAATTTCATTTTTTGTTTATAGTGCTGACTTTTTTTGTTTGAAATTAAACAGATTGGTAACCTAAAAAAAATAAAATAAAAATAAAACAAACAAAAAGATGAGGATTACCTTAAGTTCCAGGCCAGTCTAAACCAGGCCTGTCTCAATGCACCCCCCCACCAACAACAAAAGAGAAGTATTTACTGAGTACTACCAGTGCACAGGCAATTATTCTACAGTATATAAAGTGTCAGCCCAAATAAGAAATGATTGAAAAGATGTGAATTTTTACTTGTGCAGGGAAGATATAGAGAGGATTTATTTGTTTTGTTTTGTTTTCTGAGACAGGGTTTCTCTGTGTAGTTTTTGGTGCTGTCCTGGATCTCGCTCTGTAGCCCAGGCTAGCCTCGAACTCACAGAGATCCTCCTGGCTCTGCCTCCTGAGTGCTGGGATTAAAGGCGTGCACCACCACCGCCCGCTATATAGAGGATTCTAATTAGCACATGAGAAGATGCTCAAATCTCTACTCAGGAAAAACAAAATAAACACCAACAACAGTGGAGCCTGGCATGATGGCACATGCCTGTGATCCCAGCACTTAGGAAACTGAGGCAGAAGGATTGTGAATTCAAAGATATTCTGAACTCCCGAGACCAGTCCTATTTCATAAACCAAACAAACCACAGCCCCTAGGAGCCACCATAATAAGGTCCGTGGGACCTGCCTCGGCCGCCTTTCTACATCAGGAAGACGACCTTTCCTTTCTTTCTTCTTCGGCCTTTTTCTTTGTTTGCTGTTTTTTGGTTTTATGTCTGTGTCTGGTCTCTGTAGACAGGCTGCTCGATTACAGATCATCTGTTGTAGTGCTGGATTAAGCATGTCATTGTTTTTTTTTTTTTTGCGTTGTATTTTTCTGATACTTTAGTTTCTCATTCTTGTAAGTCTCTCTGATATGCTGTTGTACATGTGTGTCTCAGCAAGCTAATAAGGCAAGCTTTTTTTTATTTCTATTTCTGCAGCTGTGCATTACAGTTGCTGCCTAATGAACTGTCCAATGAAAAAGAAAAAAAACGTAAAATCAAACAATGAATGAAATAAGTGGAACAGTGTGAGAGATGGCTCAGTGGTTAAGAGCCCTGGCTGCTCTTCCAGAGGACCTGGGTTCAATTCCCAGCACCTACATGGCAGCTCACAACTGTCTGTAACTCCAGTTCCAGGACTTCGGATGCCCTCTTCTGGCCTCTGTGGGCACCAGGCATGCAAGTGATGCACAGATACACATGCAAACAAAGCACCTATACACATAAAATAAAATGGCTTCACTAAGATGTAATTAATGTATGGTAAACTGCACACAGGAGCTAGGTCTGAAGATAGAGTAATCCCCGATACTCAGGAGACGGAGGCTGTGGATTTGCCAGCTCAAAGCCTACCTGGGGTAGACAGAGAGATACAAGGCCAGCCTGTCCCAAAAATACAACATAAAAGGCTGTACCTGTGGCCTGGTTGGTAGACTGTTTCCCAGCATGCCCAAAATCCTGGGTGGGTTCTCTGACGACACATAAACCTGCTGTGGCCTTACAAATTTGTAATCCTAGCAGTCTGAAGGTAGGAGCCAGAATGAGAAGTCCAAGGCTATCCTGAGTTACACAAGGAATTTGAGAGCAGACTGGTCCATATGATACCCTCACTCACTCACTCATCAATCAATCAATAAAAAAAAAAAAAAAAACAGGACTAGGAACGGAGATTAATGGCAGAGTGCTCTCTAGCCTGCACAAGGCCTTAGAGGTTCAGCCTCTAGCACTAAGAAAAAGAAAAACACTGATAAGCAAGCAAAACCCAAACTGAACTGCACAGATGTCATCTGTGGAATTCGATGAGTTTAATCATGTGTGAACATCCAGGAACCCATGAGCACCACCAGGCTACACACACAGTTTTCATCCCCAGACGTTCCCTAACTACTTCTCTGGGACCTGCCCCCTCCCTTTCCTACCACCATCATCTTCCTAGGTAGCTGCTCTTTTTCTTTCAGAAAATACAAATGAGTCTGCATTTTCTAGAATTTTCTATCAAACAAGGGATCAAGAGATCTCCCAAGATAGCACAGGCTAGACTCAAACTATCAGTTCTCCTGCCTCAGCCTCCTACCTGCTGGATGCTGTGGGATGTCTTTCTGTATGCTGTGAATATGTGTTGCTCCCATTGGCTAGTAAATAACGTTCTTTTGGCCTATGGCAAGGCAGCTTAAAGGTAGGCGGGAAACCAAGCAGAGAGACCCGAAGAAGGTAAAGAAAGATACCATACTGCTGTCCAGAGAGCAGCACGTAATGGCACACAGGTAAAGTCACAGAACACATGGCGACATATAGATGAATAGAAATGGGCTGAGTTTAGTTATAAGAGCTACCTAGCAAGAAAGTTGAGCCATAGGCCATGGCCATACAGTTTGTACCTAATATAAGCCTCTGTGTGTTTATTTGGGTCTGAGTGGCTGCAGGACTGGGTGGGACACAGGAAAACTTCCAGCTACAGCTGGACTTACAGTAGAGTGCTACAATGCACAGCCCATGCAATCCTTTTTGTCATTGAAGATTCACCAATATTAGCCATGTGTCAGAGCATTTTTTTTCATGCTGAGTAGTAGTCCCCTATATGACAAACCTTGGTTTGTTTATCCATTCATATACCATAGAAATATTTCTGGTTTGTACCTATTACTAATAAAGCTTCTATATATGTTTGAGTACAAGTCTCTCTCCTCTCTCTCTCTCTCTCTCTCTCACTCACACACACACACACACACACACACACACACACAAACACACACATAAAACATCTCATTTTTTAATAACAAATAGCTCCCAGAAAGATAGCTTTACTTTCTCTAGGCTTTTGAAGACTCTGAAGATTCAAGATGTCCTTGGAGGTCAGCGGCATCAGATCTCATTAGTGCTGGAGTTGCAGGTGATTGTGAGCTGCTACACATAAATGCTGGGAACCAAACACTGAACTACCACAAGAGCAGCACACACTTTTAATCACTGAGCCATCTCTCCAGTTCCCCAAAAGATAGCCCTCTTCTAAATCAAACTGTAGATTAGTAGCAGTTCTAAGAACTGATAAAAAGAAATTCTGAGTATTCTTTTTGTTTGCTTGGCTTTGTTTTGTTTTTGATATAAAGTCTTGCTAAGTAGCTGTGGTGGACTAAAAGAAAATAGCCCCCAAGGGAGTGTCACTAGTAGGAGTTGTGGCTTTGTTGGAGTGGGTGTGGTCTTGGAAGAAGTGTCATTGTGCAGGTGGGCTTTGAGGTCTCTTATATGCTCAAGCCACACCCAGTGTCACAGTCCACTTCCTGTTACCTACAAGTCAATATGTAGGACACCTGGCTACATCTCTCCAGCACCATGTCTGCCTGCATGCCACCACGTTTCGACATGATGATACTGGACTGACTATACGTCTCAAAGTGTAAGCCACCCCAGTGAAATGTTCTTCGTTTATAATAGTTGCGGTGGTCATGGTGTCTCTTCACAGCAATAGAAACCCTAACTGAGACAGGAGCCCTGGCTATGCCTGAGCTCCAGGCCATCCCCTTTCCTCAGTCTAGGACACAGATAGGCATGCACCACCATACATGGCTTATGTGTCCTTTACCATTTCCCCCAATTGGAATCTCAAAAAACTTCTAAAAAACTACAGTAAGACAAGAGAATGACACCAATGTAATGATCTAATTTTGCCAAATTTTTGCACATAATCAATTATTGTGGTTTGAGACACAGTCTCCCCTATGTTACTTGGGCTAGCCTTCAACCCACTATGTAGCCTGAGGTAGCCTTGAGTTGGGGCAATCCTCCTGCTTCACCCTCTCAAGTGCTAGGATTATAGATGATGTGTGCTCATTTGTGTGTTTGTACATTTGACAGTCAGGGCCTCTTTTTCTAAAACGAGAATGGTTTGTTTTGCTCCTACTGTGTGCCATTCAGCAGGACTCTGCTCCTACTGTGTGCCATTCAGCTGGATTCTGTTTCTGTTTTTGTGCTTGAGACAGGGTCTCACTGCATAGACATGGCCGGCCTGGAACTTGCTATGTAGACCAGGCTGGCCCGGATCTCACAAAGACTCTGGGGTGTGGAGATTAAAGGTATGGGTCATCACATCTGGCTCATCTGAATTCTGGAAGCACAGTTTAAGACAAAGTTCTGGGCTGGAGAGATGGCTCAGTGGTTAAGAGCACTGACTACTCTTGCATGAGATACAAGTGGTGGCTGGAAACCATCTGTAATTCCAGTTCCAGAGGATTTGATGACCTCTTTTGACCTTCATGGGCACCAAGCATGCATATGGTGTACATACATACATACATACATACATACATACATACATACATGCAGTCCAAACACTCACTTAAAAATAGAATGAGCCGGGAGGTGGTGACGCACGCCTTTAATCCCAGCACTCGGGAGGCAGAGCCAGGAGGATCTCTGTAAATTCAAGGCCAGCCTGGTCTACACAGCAAGATCCAGGACAGGCACCAAAGCTACATAAAGAAACCCTGTCTCAGAAAAACCAAAATAGATAGATAGATAGATAGATAGATAAAAATAGAATGAGTAGATCTAGGGCGGGAAAGCAAAAGTTCTTAAGTCACAATCTCTTTGGGGAGTAGACCTTTTTAAAGCAGTGTGATTGAGTCAGTTAATTGAACTATTTAAAGTATTGTGGGAACTTGGAGGTACCATTTTTTTTATAACTTATTTATTTTATATACATAGATGTTTTGCCTGCAAGTATGTCTGTATGGGAGAATCAGATCCCTTGGAAGAGAAGTTACAGGCAGTTGTGAGCAGCCATGTGGGTGCTGGGAATTGATCCCGAGTCCTCCGGAAGAGCAGCCAGTGCTCTTAACTGCTGAGTCACCTCTCCAGCCCTCAGTATTTTTTTTTTAATGTGTGTGATCATATGTGTGCTTGTACACGCGATCATATGTGTGCTTGTACACGCGAGAGTGTGGCTGCCTCAGGGATGCACCTGTTTCTCTCTTGTGCTGGTGCAACAAGATTGTGCCACCACACTGGACTGTACCTTGGTGTTGGGATCCAAGCAGAGCTCCCTGCTTGGCAAACACTTTACCGACTCAGCTATCGCTACAACCATTAATCCACTTTATTTACTTATTTACCTATTTGTTTGGGTGGTTCTGAATCTACAGGGAAGGTTGTCTGGATAGACCTTAGTTTAGATTTGCTATTAGCCAATGTTCCATCAATGTGTGAAATTGAAAGCTAGATCCATCCCACTCTCCACTGTATTCTCATGCAAATCCTCATGTCCCTGAGGGCTCTATTATTTTCATGTTCATTTGGCAGGTGGAAAGTGTTCTTTTCAGCTCCCTAATATGCTTGGCCCAGGATCACGCGGCTAGGAAGTGACAGGAGCGAAGGCTGCCCAAGCTTCCTGACTCACAAGTTCAAAATTCTCTCTCCTTTCTGATGGGACCTGGAGCGCATAAGCCTTATGCCTACTTGGAATTTTGCCTCCAATTCTCATTTTCTTGGCTGCCTTGCCCGAGAGGCTTTTCACGTGGCGACTGGGGAGAGAAGCGAGCCGCGTACAACAGCGGTCACTCCGGAGCGCCACCGCCCCTGCAGTTGCCGGCCACGCGCTCGACACTTGTCCGACCGGTGCGCAGGGAGCCACACACGCGCATGTGCACACTGGGCAGGCTCGTCCGGGATCCTAGCACCGCCCGGGGGAGGGGAGGGACCGGAAGTCAAACTTTGTCTCTGGGTTGCTAAGAGACGGGGCTGCCACAAACTAGGCGGAGGTTCTCTCCAGCCTCTTTCCTTTCCTGGATCCGTTTCAGAATCTCCAAAAGTCAGATGACCATGTCTGATGGCGAAGCTGATACCTTGCGAAGCACTTTTCCCTCTTACATGGCAGAGGGCGAGAGGTTGTATCTGTGCGGAGACTATTTTAAGGCCGCCCAGAGCTTTAGCAATGTGAGTCGCGCTTGAACCTATCACTGCTTCGCCTCCCTTCTTCCCCCTCCTCCCCTTCTCTCTCCCTCCTCTCCTTTTTCTCTCTTCCTCCTCCCCCTCTTCTCTCCCTTCCTCTGCCGCCTCCTGCCACTCCTCCTCCAGCGCCTCCCTTTTTTCCTCTTCTTCCCCCTCTCTTCCCTCCTCCCTCCCTCCCTCTCTCCCTCCCTGTCCTCCACTTTTGAGATAGGGTCTTGTTCTGTAGACCAGGGTGGTCTCAAACTTGCAACAGCCTGAGTGATGACTGCCGGAGTGTGACACCTTCGGAAGTTGGTCTCCTTATGAGCTCTCGAGGCCAACTCCCTACAGTTGAACTCTGGCGTGCTGCAACTCCACTTCCTGGCTCAACACTTTTTTTTTTTTAAGATTGTGTGTGTGTGTGTGTGTGTGTGTGTGTGTGTGTGTGCTCGTGTATGAGCGAGTGCCTGTATGTATGCATATATGTTTGTACATGTGTATAGCACATGCATACATGCATGCCTGGTGCCTGTGGAAGCCAGGAGAGGGCATTGGATCCCCTGGAACTGGAGTTACAGGCAGTTGTGTGCCACCACGTGAGTGCTGGGATCCATACCTGGATCCTCTGCAAGAGCAGCAAGTGCTATTAACCAATGAACCATCTCTATTTTAAAAATAGTCCCCCCATCACCATTTTAAAAATATTTTTATGTGTTTTGCTTCTGCGTGTATGCATGCAACCACATCATGCATTGCTCTTGGAGGGCAGAAGAGGACTTCAGATCCTCTGGAACTGGAGTTACTGGGGGTTGTGAGCAGCTATGTGAGTGCTGGGACTTGAACCCAGGTCCTCTGTAAGAGCAGACAGTGCTCTTAATTGCTGAAACGTCTCCAGCCCCACCCCATCACCAGCAACGTGAGGTCCTGATGATGCCTGATAATCTGTTTTGTGTCTATTATCACTGGTTCCCATGATACACCAATGTCACAAAAGCCCTGGCCTTTGTCCTTTTCTCCCATTTGTCATTTATGTCTGCCAGTTGATGGCATTTAAATGTTTCATGATTACCTTTCTCTTGATAAACTCGGTTTCCCATTATTAGCTGCAGATTGCCTGAGAGGCTAAATGTGGAAGCCACAGAGTCTCTGGCACAGGCTTGCTTGTAAGAAAGTGGTCAGTGAAGTCAGTATATTGTAGAAACCTTACTAAAAATCGCACCATTGCAGCCTAAAGGGGTTGGGAGTTGTTTTAGGATACTAGACAAACCGCCCAGCACAGTGCACGTCTCTGAGGGGGTTACTATTGCGCTCCACTTTATAGATGAGGAAGTTGATACAGAAGTTAGGTAACACGCCCAAGGTCACTGCACTGAACTAGCAGGTGGGGGAGGAAGATCCTCCAAGCCAAACACGCAGACTCCAGTTGCCTGAGGTGCCAGCCTCCACACTGTAAAGTGTTCTTACAACCTTTTCCTTTTGCTGGAAACGTAGTTTAGTTGGTAGAGTGTTTGCTTCCTATGCATGAAGCCCTGGTTTTGATCCTGCTTAAAACTGAGCACCTGGCAGGTAGAGAAAGGAGGAAGAGAGATTTAAGATCATCCATGGCTACTTTGCAAGTTCAAGGCCAGCCTGGGATACTGGAGACCCTGCCTCTAAAAGAAAATAACAATTTCCTTTGCTAGAAAGCACATACCGTATTTTCCTGCTGTGGTAGTGGGACGCAGACCCTCCCACATGCTAGCAATGGCTCTTCTCCTGAGGAACATGACCAGCCCACAGCCTGCATCTAACTTCTTTTTGTTTGTTTTTCAAGACAGGGTTTCTCTGTGTAGCCCTGGCCATCCTGAAATTTGCTCTGTAGACCAGGCTACCTCAAACTCAGAAATCCACCTGCCTCTGCCTCCAGAGTGCTGGGATTAAAGGTGGGCGCTGCCATACCCAGCTCTCCTTATTTCAAATGGCACAGCAGCAGGGCATGGCGGTACTTGTAAGCTCAGTACTCAGGAGACTGAGACAGGAGGATTTCGAGTTTGGGGCCAGCCTGGTCTACAAAGCGAATTCTAGGACAGCCAGAGCTGTTACACAGAGAAACCCTGTCTCCAAAAACCAGAAAAACAAACAAACAAAAATTCTTAAATGGGAGCTGGAAAGATGGCTGCTCTTCCAGAGGACCTGGGTTCAAATCCCAGTACCCACAATGGCAGCTCACACCTGTCTGTAACTCCAGTTCCAGGGGATCTGGCACCCTCACACAGACATGCATGCAGGCAAAACACGAATGCACATAAGATAAATTTTAAAAATTAATTAAATTTAAAAAAACCCTTAAATGAAGTGTCAACCTACTAACTGAACCCAAGATTTCCACAAAGTCGAGCTTCTCAGCTGTTCCCAGTCTTCTGCCTCTTCCCCCTTCAAGAGAAATGATGACCAGATAGGCAGATTGAGTTCAGGAGTCCTGCCCCTGCCCATTCCCCTCTTGCCCTAGAGCAGTCTGGTCCTGGAGCAGCTGAAACAGAAAGCGGAGATGACCCCGCGGCAGGTAGCTATAGGAGAGAAGCCCTCCCATTCTAGGAAAGATAATAGCTGCTTCCTCTTCCTAGAAAAGAAGGAAGGTCCCAGAGAGGGCAGACCCAGTCTGAAGCCCAGGGATGCCTGTCTGGTGCCTGCCTTTCCTAGAATGGGAGGCCACCTCATACACAGCCACCTTCCCTCGGGGCAATGTTCTCTTTCTGTCCTGGCGACTCCAGGACCAGGACAGACATTCATCGCAGCTGTTATGGTCTCAATCAGAAGGTGACAGGACATAGCTGGGTGTGATCACACACACACACACACACACACACACACACACACACACACACACACACACACGTAATCCTAGCATGTGAGGGAGGCTGAAGCAGAAAGATCAAGAGTGCAGGAGCAGCCTCGGCTACATAATGAGTTTGGAGCCAGCCTGGACTGTGTGAGCCCCTGCCTCAAGAAAACAAACTGGGCGGGGGAGAAAGGTACTTTTGGCCAAGCCTGAGGAGCTGAGTTTGATCCCATACCCACCTGGTGGACGGAGAGGACCATGTCTTGCAGATTGTTCCCTGACCTCCACGTGTACACCGTTGCATGCACACAGGCAGACGCACACACACTTAATTAAAAAATAAAATAAAATAAAAAACAAAGATGGCAGGGACACAGGGAGCGAGGGGAGTGCCCATCCTTACACTAGGGACCCCAGATGGCTTCTGTCTTCCTCATGTTTCCATCTTAGTTCCCCCCAAATAGTAATAGTTCTCACTTTGCCACGTTGAAAAAAAAAAGAGGTGTGACGGCACACGTCTATAATCCCCGCTACTGGCCAGAGACTGAAGAAATAAGAGAAGGGCTGGGCATGGGGGCACATCCTGTAACTGCAGCACCCACAAGGTAGAAGCAGGAAAGATGGCGGAGTGTTTGAGGCCAGCCTGGTCCATCTACACAGCAAGCTCCAGGCCAGTCAAGGCTACAGTGTGAGATCACCTCTTCAAACCAAACCAAACCACAACAAAACAACTAATGTGGGGCTGGAGGTGAGGGGGAGAGACTTGGGCTAGGGGTAGAACTCAAAGGTAGAGAACTGGCCGCAATATTCATGAAGTCCTGGGTTCTAATCCTTGCACACAAAAGCTAGTGGGTGAATAACCCACGTTTTAGATGGTCCTACAATCTACTTCGTTTGCGTTAGACTTTGCCATTTGCATTGTGCATGGTACGCAGCCAACTGAGCTTTGCTATTGAGCTTGGTATACACAAACCGTCTTGAAGTTGTATTGCTGGAATGAACTAGAAGGATCTGGCAGAAAATCAGATATCTACAGCCTAGCTGATTCCCACGTCTCAACCAGTGGCTTCCTTAGTAGCCGAGATTCAGCTTTCTCCAAGATCAGCCAACATAGATGTTCGTGTTCACTGAGCAGAGATTGGGTTGGACTGCTTGCGTCTGATGAGACTCAGAGGCCAGTGTTCTGACAAACTGCAGGAGCTGTGGGCTGCCCTTGGGGGCCAGGAGGCTGCCTTGCTCTTCCTGGCATCTGCCCATCAGAGCGCTTCCTTTGCCAGGCTCTTCACCTTCAAAGCGGAGATAAGAACTGCCTGGTTGCCCGCTCCAAGTGCTACCTGAAGATGGGAGACTTGGAGAAATCCTTGAATGACGCTGAGGCCTCACTTCAGAGTGACCCAACTTTCTGCAAGGTGACTGCTGGGTGGGAGGGACTCAGCCTTGCTCTCGCCATTTCCATTACAGCAGACTCTGGCTACTGGTAGTTGAAGAACCAGCTGGGTCACTTAGTGTCTGATGCCCTTTTCTCTTCAGTACTTGCTCCCTGCCAATTGTAGTCCAACCTTGACCTCCAATCTAGGACCCTTTCATTCTACCATCCAGGCCCTTTGAGGTCTTGTCTCTCCACCTGGATTTGACTGTCTTTCATTCCAGGGGATTTTACAGAAGGCTGAGACCCTGTACACCATGGGAGACTTTGAGTTTGCCTTGGTGTTCTATCATCGGGGCTACAAACTGAGACCTGATCGGGAATTCAAAGTTGGAATTCAGAAAGCCCAGGAAGCCATCAACAACTCAGTTGGAAGTGAGTGAGCCTGGGGCTGTGTCCTGTCCAGGAAGGTGTGGGGAAGGTCTAGGGTGCAGAGTGCAAGCAGCTACCACGGGGGAGTCTCACACTTGGGTCTGGCTGTTGCTGAGGTCACAGGTTAAATTCTGTCCGTGGAGTGACCCTCTAGTCCTGCTAGGAGGGCTGCTCTGAAGTTGTCCTTTCTAGAGTCTGAAGTCATGCATAAACTAGAATAGGATCCTGAGTGCAGCTTTTCCGAGGCTGGCTCCTCCCTCCTTGTACAAGTACCAAGGGCTGGCTTTATCCTTCAGCCCTATGGCAGAGGGAGGAGGGAGGTGAGCGAGACTTTGTCCCTGTGGATAGCAGAGCGTGGAAATGGCATGTGACAGTGTCTCCCTCAATCCCAGATCTCCCTTTATTTGCAAATCTGGCTGCCATGGCCTTGGGCTAGTGGGACTGTCTAGTTAGTGTCCAAGAGACACCTTTTGTGTGTTAGGGTGGCTCCGAGCCAGCTTTGCTACAGCCTCCGCCGTCTCCTTGCCAAAGGTAGCCATTTCCACATAAAAGTATGTGCTAGGTCAAGCCTGAGAGGTTTGGCCCAGCTGAGTTCCGCCTGTGTCCTCCAGGTCCTTCTTCAATTAAGCTAGAGAACAAAGGAGACCTCTCCTTCTTAAGCAAACAAGCTGAGGTAAGGGCCTGGTTCTGAGGCCGTGTGTCCCTTCCAAACCCTACTGCCTGGGAGCATTCCACTTCCTCCCGTCACGGGCTGCCAGGAGATTCTGCCCCAGCTCCACAGGAATCTTGGGAACCCGGCTGTGCCCATCCAAGCATATTTCATGGTTCTTAGCCCACAGAGAGTCCTGGAGGAGCAGGACTCTCAGTCCATACCGCATACTCTCCGCTCCCTGTTGAGACCCCATTGGCTGTTGCTCCGTTTTCCAGAGCAAGAAAGCCCAACAGAAGCCTCCACCCGTGAAGCAACTGTCCTACAACACCAAGCACGAAACCAAGCGGAAGGGCTCGCTCAAGAGCGAGAAGACCGTCCGGCAGCTGCTCGGGGAGCTGTACGTGGACAAGGAATACCTGGAGAAGCTCCTTCTGGATGAAGGTCTCAGACCCATCGTGGCCAGTGGGGCTGGGGCAGTCGAAATCCTGGGTGGATGCTGAAGGCACAGCCTGTCTCGGAATGCAACTGACACAGACCTGTGCCTAGGTCGGGTCTTAGGGTGCTCTCACCCTGACTCAAGTCACACGAGACTAGGCAACACGACCGCTCATATCTGAACCCAAGAAGTCCACATTCAGGGTCACTGCTTTTAATTACATGGGCTCCTTTGCCAACTTTCTATCACCGTGGACAGAGCACCTGAGAAGTGCTCTGCAAGAAGAAAGATGTGGGTCTGACACAGTGGCCCATACCTTTAATTGCAGCAGAGGCAGAGGCAGGTGGGTCTCTGTGAGTTTTAGGCCAGCCTGGTCTATGCACCAAATTCCAGGACAGCCAGGGATATATAGTGAGACCCTGTTTCAAAAAAAAAAAAAAAGAAAAGAAAGAAAGAAAGAAAAAGAAAAGAAATACTTATTTTGGTTTAAGTTTCAGAGATTTCATGGTCGGGAATTCAGGTAACTCTGTTGCTTTGAGGTCTGAGGTGAGGCAGAACATTGTCGTGGGGAGCACCTGGTAGGACAGAGGTGGCCAGGAGGTAATGACAGAAGAAGGAGCAGAGATCCCCCTGTTCAAAGGCATGCCCCCCAACAGCCTAACTTTTTCCCAGTAGGTTCCACCTCCTAAAGGTTCTTCCACCGTGTCCCTTAGTACACGGGCTAGGAACCAAGCCAATACACAAGGTCGAGGGAGGGACATTCAAGATGCAAATCATAACCACCGCCATACGCTGTGCATGGGTAACGGAACCTGACGGACAGGTGCTGGGATCTGAGCACATTAGTACTACATGTTCTGAAACGTCACCTGGTCCATCCCCCCATTTCATAGATGAGGAAATAGAATTCACTGAATGTCCAAGGTGACAAGCAAGCTTGTAGTGATGTCATCACTAGAATCCAATCCAATACCCTTCCCATGGCACTTGTGCTGACAGAGCCCTAAAACATAGAGTCTCCACTTAACCTGGGGTGGGGGCATCGCTGTGAACTGATAAACCTGGGCAGGGGTCACCTTGGAAACAAATCCCTTCTCTCCAGAATTGTTTTCTTCCTAAGATCGCCTGTAGGGTTCTCTGCGGGGTTGTGGCACACAGCTTTATGGCTGGCACATCTCCTTGGTAACAGGCCTGAAGGCTTCCTGCTCTCCAGAGGGACCTGCTGTGGAGGGCAGGAGTGGCCTGAGCAGTGACCTTGTATCATTGCTATTGGCTCTAACCTCTGGCCACACAGCAGAGAGAAGGAAGGCACTCCCCAGCAGCTCCCAGCATGCACTTGGCTAGCTTGCTTGGCTCCTGGCTACTTGATGAGGACTGGCAAGTTTTACATTTTTTTTTCCTGAGGACACAGCTTAAAAGGAGGGACCCCCGAGTACAGGCTTCTCAGAGAGTTGTCCAGGTGACCCTTCTTGTCCCTCCTATTTTGCAGGGAAAGGCTTGTCCCAAGAATGTGCCTTTGACCTCCTCCGGGATCAATTAGACCCTTTCCACCGGACTCGCAAACTCCCTCGTTTCCTCACTGTTACCACAACTACCGGCAAAAGTCCTCCCGGGGCCCTACAGCAGGGACTCCCATTCTTACATGTGTGATCTCAGCGATGCCCCCCTCAAAACCCCTTCCCCCACAGACCTCATCAAAGGCACCATCAAGAATGGCCTGACGGTGGAGGACCTCATCATGACTGGCATCAACTACCTGGACACCCGTAGCAACTTCTGGAGGCAGCAGAAGCCCATCTATGCCAGGGAGCGAGACCGGAAGCTGATGCAAGAAAAGTGGCTAAGGGACCGGAAACGCAGCCCCTCGCAGACAGCCCACTACATCCTCAAGAGCCTAGAGGACATTGACATGTGTGGGTAGTGTTCTCAGGGCCGGGGGGGAGGGGGGGCGGGGAGCAACATGATAGCCTGAGCTCTGGGTTTCTGCTGACCCGTGGATGGAGATTATCTGGGTGGAGAGGGGCCAGCCCGCCCACAGTGAGGGAGTCTGCCCTCACCTCCACGTCACCGCCCTCTCTTCCCAGTGTTGACCAGCGGAAGCGCTGAAGGGAGCCTTCAAAAGGCAGAGAAAGTACTTAAGAAGGTTCTGGAATGGAACAAAGAGGAGGTGCCAAACAAGGACGAACTGGTTGGGAACTTGTACAGCTGCATCGGCAACGCCCAGATTGAGCTGGGGCAGATGGTGGCCGCCTTGCAGAGCCACAGAAAGGACCTGGAGATCGCCAAGGAATAGTGAGTGGCCAAGGTCCCCAGGCCTCCGAGCATCTTTGCCGGGGCTGCTCGGAGCTTCCTTCCCGTTTCCTGTCCTGCGGGGCAGGCCTGAGGTGGAACCCAGTGGAAATAGGGGTCCAGTACTCAGGACTAAAGGTAGAAAGCTAACCTACACTGGTAGCTTTGTTTTTTTTTTTTTTTTTTTTTTCCTATACACTGGAGCACAATGGCTCAAAACTCCCATGAGTTCCCAGGGGTCTGGCTCATGGGGATTTCTTTTTTTCTTTTCTTTTCTTTCTTTCTTTTTTTTTTTTAGATTTTATTTATTATGTATACAGTATTCTGTGTGTATGCTTGCACACTAGAAGAGGGCACCACATCTCACTCATTACAGGTGGTTGTGAGCCACCATGTGGTTGCTGGGAATTGAACTCAGGACCTCAGGAAGAACAGCCAGTGCTCTTAACCTCTGAGCCATCTCTCCAGCCCTCTTTTTAATTCTTGTATCAGGCCACAGACATACCCGATGTTTCTAGCATTGGGAGCATAGCAATGCATATATATATATGGATATATATATATATATATATATATCCATATATATAGTTAATTATCTTGGCATGATCAGATTCAGGATGACCTGGGAATTGAACCCAGTTCCTCTGGAACATCAGTCAGTGCTCTTAACCACTGAGCCATCTCTCTCCTTTCCAGATACAGGTTTGGATATCTGACAAAAAAAAAAAAAAAAAAAAAAAATGGCCTAGCCATTAAATTGTAATTGGGATCATGTTAAAAAACACATTGGAGGATGCTAGGGCAGGGGTGTTAGTGTAGCATATTGGCCCTGTGGGAAAGGCTGAGGCTGGAGGAAGCTTCAGGATGGAGTGTGAGAGGGGCCAAGAGGAAGCTGGGTCAAGTCAAGCAGAGCTTTGTGGACCGTGTGGTGACCCAGAGGATAAGGTTGCGGGCCAGTAGATCTGACTGGGCAGTGGGATCTTAGGCTCAGTGGAGTGGGCGCGGCTGTTCCCACCCTGGTGTGGAGGAGAGGACAGATGTAAAGGTACAGGCCAAGAACTTGGGACAATAGGACTGGGGGCCTAGCACAGTGGTAGAGCAACTGCTTAGTGTGTTCAAGGCCCTAGGTTCAGTCAGTTCCAGTTGACACACAGACACAATACCATACACATGTACAGACACACACACACACTACACACAGAGACATACCATACACAGACACATACACACACATACACACCACACACATGGACATACCATACATATGCACAGAGACCTGAGACTGTACCTAATATTCATCCAACAGTGATATCAAGTCTGGCTGAAATAAGCTCTTCTCAACCTGAAACTTCCTCACAGGGGCCGTCACTTTCCAGGCATCCTGGGGTTGTTGTTGTTGTTTAATTTGTTATATATTTATGTATGTACTTTATTCATTGTATATGTGCACTCGTGTGCACATGCGTGCCAGAGAATTAGTGCAATCAGAGGACCAGTTGTTGGAAATCAGTTCTCTTCTCCTACTGTATGGTCCAACAATCGACCTCAGGCCATCAGACAAGCAAGCGCCTCCACCCGCTGAGCCCTCTCCCTGGCCCTGAGCATCCCGGTTCTGCGTCTTGTGGGGTCATTCACGGCTACGGTGTCCACCCGCCCCACAGTTCTGAACTCGTCTCAGTCTCCTGTCACGCTGTGCACCCTGCGTGCTCTTCAGTTGTCCTTCACTGTGACAGAACACCCGAGAGAGCCTAAGGGAGGAAGGGCTTATTTTGCTCCTGGTGTTGGAGGTTTCCATCCATTGAAGACCGGCTCCATCGCTCTTGGGCCAGGCTGAAACATCAGTGTGGAGAGACGTGGAAAGCCTCTCTCTTAACAGCGTGCAGCCAGTGAGCAGAGAGAGAAAGGATAAGAGACTCAAAGGGATGTCCCTAGTGGCCTCCTTCCTCTAGCCAGGTTCCACCTCTCAGCAGCCATTCCGGAAGAACCCACCCATCAGTGACTGTTGCCGCTCTGATCTAATCTTTTCTCTAGAGCGCCATCAAGTGGTGACCAAGCTTTAACGCATGAGCCTTTTGGGGAAACACTTCATGTTCAAGTTGGACCACGGCATTTTTACTCAGTGCCTCAGCCCTTAGCCACAGCTGCTGCTCTTCCTGTTTTGGGGTCTCTCTCTTGCTGTCCCCACAGATTTCCAAAACCCTTTGAGGACTCTCCTTCCCTGCTGACCCACAGGGAAGTACCCAGCATGCTTCGTAACAGTACTGTCAACATCCCCAGAGGTGGGCTCTTTCCAAGACCCAAGGCTTCCCATGTGACAGGCCATCGCTTCCTGGGACATAGCCCCCAGTGGCCTGTGGTGCCACTCCCAGCCTTGGGCACAATGGCTCCTGCCCTCTCCTCACTTAGCCACACCCTCAGTGCCATCCATTCCTGGGCAATGTCTTGTGTGTCTCTAAGGGCTAAGGAGGAGGACCACATATTAGCCGTTCTGTAATGGAGCGAGGGGTAGGATAGACCCAGAGTTGGAGATAGCTGTGTCCTTGGCTCCCAGCTCCGTCACCCAGAGCTGTGTGGATTGAAGCAGCTCCTCCCCTCAGTTTCCTCACCTATACTGAAGGTCTGATAATACCACCTGACAGGGGTCGTGGAGGGTAAATAAGGCTCGTGTGTTCTGAGTGTCTTAATCCCAGCGCTCAGAAGGCAAAGGCAGGTGGATCTCTGTGAGTTCTAGGCCACTCGGGACTGCTTAGTCAGGGTCCGTCTCCAAAAGAGAAAAGGGTGTGTGAGTACCACCTTGGATGCAGCCAACTCCCAGAGGTCTTTTAAGTTCTTCCCTCACAAGTCCTGTATGTTTAACAGACTCCAAGGCATTCCTCTTGGAATGTCCTGGAGCAACCGCACATTTAACCAGTCCCTCCGTTCTCTCCCACACATCCTGCTCCAGCAGTCCCGAAGCCTCAGGCGGCCACTCCCTTGAGGAAGTCCAGGAGGCCCCTGGTACCTCCCCGTGTCCTGTTCATGTCCTGGCCACCCGCCCTGGGCTTCCTGAGCTGGCCTCCCCATGAAGGAACAGCCCAGTGCTCAGAGGCTGCTCTTCCTCACTCCACCTGGCTTTCTGGCCTGAAGCCCTCCCTTGGAAGGATCCCAGCTGTGAGCTCTGCTTTTGCCTCCTTTGGCAGGGAGTCCCTTTCCTCAGAGCTTGCTCTGCCAAGCCATGGCCACTCACTCTTCAGCTTTTAAATTAAGGTGGGGGTAGACATGGGGGAAGGGTATAGAAATCCCACCCCGGTTCCTCCCTGTCAGCTGGTGTCATTTATTGGTTTGTTTGTTTATTTTTGGTTTTCAAAAGAGACAGGGTTTCTCTGTGTAGCTCTGGCTGTCCTGGATCTCACTCTGTAGACCAGGCTGGCCTTGAACTCACAGAGATTCGCCTGCCTCTGCCTCCTGAGTGCTGGGATTAAAGGCGTGCGCCACCACCGCCTGGCATCCGCCGCTATCCTATCGGCCCTTGAGACATTGGGCTTTGGGAAGAGGATCCTTCTCTCGCTATCTGCCCTCACGTAACTTGAGTGCTAAGTGACGGGGTCCACGGCAGTGTTCTTGACTACGTCCCTTCCTTTTTTATTCCTGTATATTTTGAGACAGGATTTCACTTTGTAGCCCAGGCTGGCCTCCACCTCCTGATCCTCCTACCTCTCTCTCCCAGGAGCTGGGATTACAATTACAAGCACAGACCGCTTGGCCTGGCTAGTTCCTGCCTTTTCAGCATCCGCAAACAGGGCCTTACCTGGCAACCTAGTCTAGGTGAGTTCTCTGTGCCCCTCCCTCAGTCTAGCCTCTCACCAGCTAACAAGTGACTTGTCCAAGAGGCTTTCCAGTACTCCATCCCTCGTGTCTTTCTTGGGTGGATGAAGACTTAACCTATGTGCCTTCTTGATGCTGGTAGTTTGTTGTTATTCTTGGTTTTTTGTTGTTGTTTTTTAATTGAGATAGGATTTCTTTTTGTTGTTGTTGTTGTTGTTGTTTTGTGACAGAGTTTCTCTGTGTATTTTGTGCCTTTCCTGGATCTCACTCTATAGACCAGGCTGGCCTCGAACTCACAAAGATCCACCTGCCTCTGCCTCCCGAGTGCTGGGATTAAAGGCGTGCGCCACCACCGTCTGGCCATGATAGGATTTCAAGCAGCCCAGGTTAGCTTGAACTCACCGTATAGCTGAGGATGATTGTGAACTCCTTAACCTCCTGACTGTTGGGATTATAGGTGTGTATCGTCATACCAGGTTTATGTGGTGGTTGGGGATCAAACGCCAGACCTTGTGTATGTCCCCAGCCCTTGCTATTAGTTTTTATTACTTAAAAAAAAATTTTTTTCCGAGACAGGGTTTCTCTATGTAGTTTTGGTGCCTGTCCTGGACCTCACTCTGTAGACCAGGCTGGTCTTGAACTCAGAAATCTGCCTGGCTCTGCCTCCCAAGTGCTGGGATTAAAGGCGTGCGCCACCGCCACCCAGCTCCTCTTTTTTTTTTTTTTTTTTTTTTTTTTTTTTTTTTTTTTTGAAACAGGGTCTCACTGTGTAGCCCTGGCTTACCTTGAACTCACTGTATAGACCAATCTGGCTTCACACTTAGAGCTCCACCTGCCTCTGCCTCTGTAGTTCTGGAATTAAAGGCATAAAGCTATGTACCACCACTCTTGGCAGCTCCCATTAATATCAAGAATAAATTAAGAAAGCACAATGAGTTTACCTGTCACACCACAGCAGAGTACCCACTCTTTGAACTTTTTGGTGGCACTGGAGATCTGACCTGGGGCCCTGTGTATTCTAGGCAGGCTCTAGCACTGAGCCATACTCCCCAGCCCCTAGGGGCCCACGCTGGGAGGGGAAACCTATCTTAGACTGAGAGCAGCTAGTGAAAAGTGTCCTTGTTACATTATCGTGAGGTAAATTCTAGAGGGGAAAATTGTTGGACCAAAGGGACGTCTTTGTAGGCTGTCAACTCTTCTGGAAAGATCCTTATGATGTCCATCTCAGGCTATGGGCACAGACGGGCCTGTGTGCCACAGCCTTGCCAGCCTGGAGATCTTCTGCCTGGAGCCCTGAGTCCCTGAAGCCAGGATCCCGGTGTCTGCCCTTTTGACCGTAATACCCGATTCCTACTTACTGGCTGTTTCTGCTGCTTCTCCCCAGTGATCTTCCAGATGCAAAATCAAGAGCCCTTGACAATATTGGCAGAGTTTTTGCCAGAGTTGGGAAATTCCAGCAAGCCATTGACACGTGAGTAGCATAGACTGCTCCTTCCCCACCCGGGGCTGGGACTTCCCTCCCTCACACTGGGATTCCAGTTTGGGATCATAAAGCCAGGCAAAGAGTCATTAGTAGCCTGGGAGTTGATGCCAGTAATCCTAGTTCCTTAGGAGCCTGGGGTAGGAGTATTGCCAGGAGTTCTGGGTCAGATAGAGCTACAGAGCAAAATCCTATCTCAAGGCAGGGTGGTGGTGGCGCACCCCTTTAATCCCAGCACTTGGGAGGCAGAGGCAGGCGGCTCTCTGTGAGTTTGAGGCCAGCCTGGTCTACAGAGTGAGTTCCAGGACAGCTAGAGCTGTTACACAGAGAAACCCTGTCTCAGAAAAAAAAAATCCTATCTCAAAAAGAAGAAAGAAGAAAGAACGAGGAAGAGGAAGAAGAAGAGGAAGAGGAGGAAAGGGAAGGAGGAGGAGGAGGAGAAGAGGAAGAAGAGGTGATGATGACCGACAACAGGAAGGAGGAAGGAAGGAGGACCAGACTCCTGGCTCTGCTGGGTGACAGTTGACATCCTAGTCTTTGATCCTTTCAGTGCTGGGAATCAAACCCATGGCATATGGAACACCAGTACTCATCCAGCATGTTCCTCATCAACCTTAACAAGTTCTTTTTTCCCCACCCCTGAGCCACCCCCTGAACTGACCGGCCACTTGAAAACATTTCTTCCTTTAAACTGTCTTAGGTCTACAGGTGTTTTGCTTGTTTGTCTGTCTGCACATGCACGTGGTGCCCTGGAAGGCCAAAGGAGGTCATAAGATCACCTGGTACTGGGGACAAATGTGAGCCGCCATGTGGGTGCTGGGAATTGAATCTGGGTCCTCTGGAAGAGCAGATAGTGTTCTTAACCACTGAGACGTCTCTCCAGCTCTTACTAACCACTTTTAAACTCTGGATCTTCTCATTTTTTTTCTTTTTATTAATTGATTTTTTTCATTTATTTTACATCCCTACCTCCAGTTTCCCCTCCATCCTCTCTTCCTGGGTTGTCCTAAACCCTCCCCAAGCTCCACCCCGCGAATCTTCTCATTTAAATGAGTCAGTGGAAGAGAACCAGAATTTTCTCAGCATTTTCAAGCTATCAGAAGCGCCCTGAGTTCTTCTCAGAGGGTAAAAGGTGCCCGCCACCGAGCTTAACAACTCCAGTTTGATCCCTGGCATCCATGTGGTGGGAGGGAAGAACCAACTTTTGTCCTCTTAGCTCCACATCAAGCCATGGCCTCTGTGTGTGTGCGCACACACACACACACACACACACACACACACACACACACATATATACACACACAGTAACAATGTGAAAAATAAATAAAATTAAAGCTAAGAAAATAATTCCTTGGTCTTGCCCCTGAAAATTCTAATTCTTTTGTCTGTTTGTTTTGTTTTGATTTTTGAGATAGGATTTCTCTGTGTAGCCTTGGCTATCCTGGTACTTGCTCTGTAGACCAGACTGACCTCAAACTCACAGAGATCCACCTGCCTTTGTTTCCTGAGTGCTGGGATTAAAGATGTGCGTCATTATTACCCAACCGGAAATTCTAATTCTAAGTTGAAGGTCAGGACTCAATAACTCACTCCCCCCCCCCCCCCCAGACAGGGTTTCTCTGTGTAGCTTTGCGCCTTTCCTGGAACTCACTCTGTAGACCAGGCTGGCTTCGAACTCACAGAGAGCCGCCTGCCTCTACCTCCCAAGTGCTGGGATTAAAGGCATGTGCCACCACCGCCTGGCTAAGAACTCACTTTTTAAAAATACTTATTTAGTATTAGTGTGTGTGTGTGTGTGTGTGTGTGTGTGTGTGTGTGTGTGTGTGTGTTACGCATCACGTGGGGCTGGGGAGAAGGCATGTGTGTCCCACTAAGTACATGCGGTGGCCAGAGGACAACTTTGTGGAGTCATATCTCTCCTTCCACATGTACACTGGTTCTAGGATCAGACTCAGGTCACCAGGCTTGTGTGTGGCAAGCTCTTTTCCCATGGAGCTGAGTCAGCAGCTGGGAACGCATTTCTAGGTGACTCTTAAGTTTGGAGCTGTAGACCAAGCAACCTTGGACACTTCCTTAGAGGCTCTTCCGTGACTCTCTGTGACTGTGTCGAGTCTCTGGGAACAGTATCGCAACTCTCCAGATGGCCTAGTTGAGGTCTAACCTGGGGTTGGTTATCTGCTCAGTGGGGTGGGTGTGCATAGCCCTAGGGAGCCGCAGATGTGGCCCAGACGCAGAGCCAGCTCGCTGGGCGCAGCCACTCTTTCTGGAGAGACTCTGTCCTTCAGACCTTTAACACTTGGTCACCTAACATCCTTCCTCATCACTTGACTTGGTCTCTTGGTGCCTTTGGTGTCTGTGTGCTGAAAGAGGAGTATGAGAGCCCACCTACCTTCAGTGTTTTCTTTTTTTGTTTGTTTGTTTTTGTTTTGTTTCTTGAGACAGGGTGTCTCCGTGTACCTTTGTGCCTTTCCTGGATCTCACTCTGTAGCCCAGGCTGGCCTTGAACTCACAGAGATCCACCTGGCTCTGCCTCCCGAGTGCTGGGATCAAAGGCGTGCGCCACCACCTACCTTCAGCGTTTTCTTTAATGATGCGTTTCATAATAAATACACGCTTACTGTTAAAATCCTAATTCGGGAAATAAAGGTAGAGGGAAAAAATTAGAACCGCCATCCAAAGATAAATATCTGTTTTATTTATTTACTGTGATAAAAGTCTCACGTAGGCCGGGCCGGCCTCGAAGTCTCTTTGTAGCGAAGGACGACCTTGAACTTTGGATTCTCTTGCTTCTGCTGTCAGACTGTGCCGCCGCCGCCACTCTGCTTTCTGTGGCGGTGAGGCCGTACGCAGGGCTTCATGCGTGCTAGACAAGCATTCCACCAACTGGGGCCCAGCCCCAGCACTGCGGCTTTGGAGACAGGCTCTCACTATGCAACCCGCGCTGGCCGTGAACTCGCCTTGAGGCTGAGGCGGCCTCAAGCGCTGGGGTTATAGGGGTGAGCTACCCCCTGACCCATACTTCTTTTCCTTCCAAGCTTTCTTTTCTGTGTTGCTTTTCCTCTCGTAGAATTTTAGTTAGCTTTTTTTTCTCTCCAGTACTGGAGCTTGAACTTAAGTCCTTCCGCATGCTAGGCAAGTGCTATGCCGCTCACTCAGATCCCCAGCCGCCTTTTTTCCTTTTGATTTTGAAATTCGGCTTCTCTCAGTGGTTCAGTCTGCCCTGGGATTCACATTCTCTTACCTTCTCCTCCTCAGTACTTGGATTACAGGTCTGGACCACTGTGCCTAACCTGTAATTCTGAAACATTATTTTTGTGTTATTTCAGTTGCTTTCATTGTTTTTTTTTTTTTTTTTTTTTTTTTTTCGAGACAGGGTTTCTCTGTGTAGCTTTGCGCCTTTTCCTGGAACTCACTTGGTAGCCCAGGCTGGCCTCGAACTCACAGAGATCCACCTGGCTCTGCCTCCCGAGTGCTGGGATTAAAGGCGTGCGCCGCCGCCGCCCGGCAATTGTTTTGTTTTAATATGTATTATGTATACAGTGTTCTGCCTGCATATATGCCTGCCCACCAGAAGAGGGCAACAGATCTCATTATAGATGGTTGTGAGCCACCATGTGGGTGCTGGGAATTGAACTCAGGCCCTCTTAGCCTTCTCTCCAGCCCTGGTTGTTTTCTTTCTTTCTCTCTCTCTCTCTCTCTCTCTTTTTTTTTTTTTTTTTTTTTGGTTTTTTGAGACAGGGTTTCTCTGTAACTTTGGAGCCTGTCCCCTGGCTGTTGTCTTACTGTTTATTTTTTGTGGCTCTGGAATTAGTCTAGGGTCTCATGTGTACTAGGCAATTGCTCTAGCCGCTAAGCCACGTCCCCAGCCTCGGGTACTCTTTTCAAACATTATTTTTTAGTGGGCCAAATTTGATCCCACACATGTTACCAAAATAGCTTTGGCAGTTTGGAAATAGGTTGGTACTCACTAATTCCACTCTGGACAAGAAAGAATGAGTTTTGTTCTGCGCCCACAGGAAGCCCGGACTTGCGGTGGCCGAGCGCAGAGTTGGGAGGGAACTAACCCTGCTTCTTCTCTCCCAGGTGGGAGGAGAAGATCCCTCTGGCCAAAACCACACTAGAGAAGACCTGGCTGTTCCACGAGATGGACGCTGCTACTTGGAGCTGGACCAGGCGTGGCAGGCCCAGAGCTACGGTGAAAAGTCTCAGCAGTACGCCGAGGAGGAAGGGGACCTCGAGTGGCAGCTGAACGCTAGTGTTCTGGTGGCCCAGGCCCAAGGTACGGGCTCAGAGACTCCCATCCTCCATTTCTCCTGGTGTCACGCCTGGCTACTTACTGCCTGTGCAGGAGAGTCCCGAGAGCCGAGCCTGCCGTCTGTGTTTCCATTCTTACCTTCATTTTGAGAAGGAGGCCAAGCCACTCCATCTTTTGTTTGTTTGCTTCTCTATTTGCTTGTTTTAATGAATTAATTAATTTCCTTTCCCAAGGCAGGGTTTCTCTGTGTGGCCCTATTTGTCCTGGAACTCACTCTGTAGACCAGGCTGGCCTCAAACTCACAGAGATCTACCTGCCTCTGCCCCGAGTGCTGGGATTAAAGGAGTGCACCACCACTTCCCAGCTTTGTTTTAATTTTTTTTTAAGATTTATTTATTATTTTTAAGAGTTACTTATTATATATACAGCCTGCATATATTCCTGAACAACAGAAGAGGGCACCAGATCTCATTACAGATGGTTGTGAGCCACCATGTGGTTGCTGGGAATTGAACTCAGGACCTCTGGATGAGCTGTCAGTGCTCTTAACCTCCGAGCCATCTCTCCAGCCCTTCTTTTAATTTTTAAATAATATTTTTATTAGTTCTTTCAAGATTTCACACATGTATTTTTACCTGCTCTCCTGCAGTTCCTCGCAGATCCAACACCACTTCCCTCCCCACCCAGCTGTGTGTTGTCTTTTTGTTCTTAACCCACCGACTCCAGTCTGTGCTGCCCAGCTACCCTCCCGAGTGGGGCCTGCCCTAGAGTGTGACCCACCCACCAGGGGGTCACACCTTTAAAGAGAACTGACTTTCCATTTCCCAACAGCTATCACATGCCAGTAGCTCCCCAGCTAGGGATGGGGACTTCATGCCACCTCTCTCCCTCCACGCTGGGGTTTTGTGTGGCTTGCGCATGCTGTCTTAGCTGCTGTGACTTTATCTGTACAACTGCGATCGCCTGCGCTTGCTTACCAGTCACCTGGTAAGGCTGCGAGGAGTGAAATCAGGTCAGGTTGGCGGGACCACTGCACAACTGAGGCTGTGACCATTTTATTGAGAGCAATCAAGACTTTTTATACCTTTATCAGAAACAGAATGTAATGCCAATTGCCAGGGTCCACACAGCTGTCGTTGCCAAGGAGCGGTGAAGTTTGCAAGCTGTACAGGGTGTACAAGATCAATGTCGAAGACAGATTGTCCTGTCAAGACTTCACGCTTCCCTGACTACTAAGGGAACACACAGAGAAACACAAAGCAGTCTGAACGCTTCCCTGCCTGGGGGAGTGCATTGGTCTCTCAGGAACTGGAAGGCACATTGCCCCAGGAGCCATGGACTCTACCCTGAAAAAAATCTATGACATATGCCTCTCAAGGCAGCTAGGCCAAGCCAACTCCATGGTTCTCTGCATGCAACTACCCTGTTGTATCTAGAAAACACTGTTTTCTTGATGTCACCCATCTGGCTCCCACAGTCTTTCT